>NC_057799.1:375068861-375087454 GCF_018294505.1 Triticum aestivum | reverse complement strand
GTCGCCGGAGACACAGAGACTGGACCGAAACTCCTCAAAGACGGGAGTAGGCAATCCCTTAGTCATCACGTCAGCAAACTGTTGCGTCGTTGGAATGTGGAGAACCCGAACACAGCCAAGTGTAACCTGCTCACGAACAAAGTGAATATCGAGCACAATATGCTTCATACGACGATGGTGCACCGGGTTGGCGGAGTGGTAGACCGCGCTGACGTTGTCGCAGTAGACAAGTGTGGCCTTGTGAACATCACAAAGCAACTCCTGGAGCAGCTGACGGATCCAAGAGCATTCCGCCACGGCATTAGCCACGACCCGATACTCTGCCTCGGCACTGGAACAGGAGACCGTGGGCTATCGCTTGGATGACCAAGAGATCAACGAGGGCCCAAGGTAGACGCAATAGCCGGACGTAGAGCGCCGGGTGTCGGGGCAGCCTGCCCAGTCGGCTTCCGAGTAGGCGACGAGGTCGGTGGAGGCGGAGGCCGTCAGGGTGAGTCCCAAGGACATGGTGTCGCGTATGTAACGAAGAATACGCTTCACCAAAGGTCCAATGGGAGTCAGGCGGGGGGTGCATGTGGAGGCACACCTGCTGAACAATGTACTGCAGGTCGGGGCGTGTCAGCGTCAGGTACTGTAAGGCACCAACAATGGAGTGATAAAACGCTGCATCGGATGCGGGAGACCCCTCCGGGGCAGAGACCTTCGCCTTCGTGTTCACAGGAGTGGGTGCTGGCTTGCAGTTAAGCATACCAGCGCGCTCCAGAAGCTCGTGGGCGTACTTCTGCTGATGCAGAAAGAAGTCGTCAGCCCGACGGACAACCTCGACGCCAAGGAAATAGTGCAGAGGCCCCAAGTCCTTGAGGGCGAACTCATCACGAAGACAAGCCGTGAGCCGCTGAAGGAGCTCGGGGGCGGACACCGTGAGGATGATGTCGTCGACGTAGAGCAGCAGATATGCAGTGTCAGCTCCCTGATGATACACAAAGAGTGAGGCATCAGAGCGAGTGGACCGAAAGCCCAGAGACTGCAGGAAGGCGGCGATACGCTGGTACCAAGCCCATGGTGCCTGCTTCAACCCGTAAAGAGAACGGGAGAGAACGCACACGAAGTCCAGATGCTCGGCGTCGACAAAGCCAGTGGGCTGCTCATAGAACACCTGCTCGGCAAGATGACCGTGCAAGAAGGCGTTGGAGACATCCAACCGATGCAGGAGCCAGGCTCGCGAAACCGCCAACTGAAGCACTATGCGGATCGTGCCCGGTTTCACAACCAGAGCGAAGGTGTTGGTGAAGTCCACGCCCGCACGTTGCCTAAAGCCACGGACCATCCACCGAGCCTTGTAGCGCTCAAGAGAGCCATCCGGACGGGTCGTGTGGTGGAACACCCACTTTCCAGTGATGACATTGGCACGAGGGGGTCACGGAACAAGATGCCACGTGCGGTTGCGCTGCAAGGCGTCGAACTCCTCCTGCATTGCTGCGAGCCAGTGGGGATCCCGAAGGGCAGCGCGAGCGGAGGTGGAGTTGGGTGACGGCATCGATGTCGAGGCAGCGCACACATACTCGTCGAAAGAGTAGCGCGTGCTCGACCGATGCACACCGGCCCGAGCGCGGGTCGTCACGCCAAGAGCCGGAACAACGTCTGTCGGGCCCGCGGAGGCGGCTGGGCCAGTGGCGGTGGCCGGGCGAGCATCGACGGCCGGGCCAGCAGCAGCGGGAGCGGCGACGGGCGAGGAGGATGCCGAGCCCATCACCGGAGAGGCGGCGGCGATCGGGGTGGTGGGCGGGGTGCCCGCCGAGGCGCCGGGGTGGGGGCCGCGGTCCGACTCAACCTCAGAGGGAGGGAGTCGGGGACCCAGGGGCCCGGTCTGAGTAGACCTCGAGGGATAGCCAAGAAAGACGTATGGGAGTGATCGTGGTGCGAGTTTGTATGGAATGATGGACGCGGTGCTAGGATAGCAAAGACACCCGAAAATGCGAAGACCGTCGTAGGACGGTGGTGCACCGAAGAGAAGGTGGTGAGGGGCGTAGTTCCATCGAGGACGACACAGACAGATGTTAACTAGAAGGGTAGTGGTGGCAAGAGCATCAGGCCAAAACCGGGCGGGCACGTTAGAGTGAAAGAGGAACGTGCGAACACAATCCTTAAGAGTGTGAAGAATGCGCTCGGCGCGACCGTTCTGCTGTGAGGTGTATGGACAAGTTAAATGGAAGATGGTGTTTTGAGAGACGAGAAGGTTGCGGAGAGCAACATTATCAAACTCTTTTCCGTTGTCGGTTTGAAGTGCAAGAATAGGGCGACCGAACTGTGTGGTGACATAGGAATAAAAGGACGTGAGTGTGGCTAAAGCATCGGATTTGCGACCAAGAGGATAAGTCCACACATAATGAGAATAACCATCTAAGATCACCAAATAGTAGAGGTAGCCCGTGTTGGGAATCGTAGCATAATTTTAAAATTTTCCTACGCTCACCAAGATGCATCTATGGAGTATACTAGCAACGAGGGGAAAGGAGTGCATCTACATACCCTTGTAGATCGCGAGCGGAAGCATTCCAATGAACGTGGATGACGGAGTCGTACTCGCCGTGATCCAAATCACCGATGACCGAGTGCCGAACGGACGGCACCTCCACGTTCAACACACGTACGGTGCAGCGACGTCTCCTCCTTCTTGATCCAGCAAGGGGGAAGGAGAGGTTGATGGAGATCCAGCAGCACGACGGCGTGGTGGTGGATGTAGCGGGTCTCTGGCAGGGCTTCGCCAAGCTTCTGCGAGAGAGAGAGAGAGGTGTTGCAGGGGAGGAGGGAGGCGCCCAAGGCTGTGTGTTGCTGCCCTCCCTCCCCCCCTTTATATAGGCCCCCTTGGGAGGGGGCCGGCCAAAACCCATCTAGGGTTGGGGGGGCGGCGGCCAAGGGGTGGAAAGGGGTGCCTTGCCCCCCAAGGCAAGGGGGAAGCTCCCCCCCTAGGGTTCCCAACCCTAGGTGCATGGGGGGAGGCCCAAGGGGGGCGCCCCAGCCCACTATGGGCTGGTTCCCTTCCACTTTCAGCCCACGGGGCCCTCCGGGATAGGTGGCCCCACCCGGTGGACCCCCGGGACCCTTCCGGTGGTCCCGGTACAATACCGGTAACCCCCGAAACTTTCCCGGTGGCCGAAACTGGACTTCCTATATATAATTCTTCACCTCCGGACCATTCCGGAACCTCTCGTGACGCCCGGGATCTCATCCGGGACTCCGAACAACTTTCGGGTTTCCGCATACATATATCTCTACAACACTAGCGTCACCGAACCTTAAGTGTGTAGACTCTACGGGTTCGGGAGACATGCAGACATGACCGAGACGCCTCTCCGGCCAATAACCAACAGCGGGATCTGGATACCCATGTTGGCTCCCACATGTTCCACGATGATCTCATCGGATGAACCACGGTGTCGAGGATTCAATCAATCCGTATGCAATTCCCTTTGTCAATCGGTATGTTACTTGCCCGAGATTCGATCGTCGGTATCCCAATACCTTGTTCAATCTCGTTACCGGCAAGTCTCTTTACTCGTACCGCAATGCATGATCCCGTGACTAACGCCTTAGTCACATAGAGCTCATTATGATGATGCATTACCGAGTGGGCCCAGAGATACCTCTCCGTCACACGGAGTGACAAATCCCAGTCTCGATCCGTGATAACCCAACAGACACTTTCGGAGATACCCGTAGTGCACCTTTATAGTCACCCAGTTACGTTCTGACGTTTGGCACACCCAAAGCACTCCTACGGTATCCGGGAGTTGCACGATCTCATGGTCTAAGGAAAAGATACTTGACATTGGAAAAGCTCTAGCAAACGAAACTACACGATCTTTTATGCTATGCTTAGGATTGGGTCTTGTCCATCACATCATTCTCCCAATGATGTGATCCCGTTATCAATGACATCCAATGTCCATAGTCAGGAAACCATGACTATCTGTTGATCAACGAGCTAGTCAACTAGAGGCTTACTAGGGACACGTTGTAGTCTATGTATTCACACATGTATTACGATTTCCGGACGATACAATTATAGCATGAACAATAGACAATTACCATGAACAAATAAATACAATAATAACCATTTATTATTGCCTCTAGGGCATATTTCCAACAGTCTCCCACTTGCACTAGAGTCAATAATCTAGTTACATTGTGATGAATCGAACACCCATTGCGTCCTGGTGTTGATCATGTTTTGCCCTAGGGAGAGGTTTAGTCAACGGATCTGCTACATTCAGGTCCGTATGTACTTTACAAATATCTATGTCTCCATTTTGAACACTTTCTCGAATGGAGTTGAAGCGACGCTTGATATGCCTGGTCTTCTTGTGAAACCTGGGCTCCTTCGCAAGGGCAATGGCTCCAGTGTTGTCACAGAAGAGAGTCATCAGGCCCGACGCATTGGGAATCACCCCTAGGTCGGTAATGAACTCCTTCATCCAGACTGCTTCCTGTGCTGCCTCCGAGGCTGCCATGTACTCCGCTTCACATGTAGATCCCGCCACGACGCTTTGCTTGCAACTGCACCAGCTTACTGCTCCTCCATTCAAAACATACACGTATCCGGTCTGTGACTTCGAGTCATCCAGATCTGTGTCGAAGCTAGCGTCGACGTAACCCTTTACGACGAGCTCTTCGTCACCTCCATAAACGAGAAACATATCCTTAGTCCTCTTCAGGTACTTCAGGATATTCTTGACCGCTGTCAAGTGTTCCATGCCGGGATTACTTTGGTATCTTCCTACCAAACTTACGGCAAGGTTTACATCAGGTCTGGTACACAGCATGGCATACATAATAGACCCTATGGCCGAGGCATAGGGGATGACACTCATATTTTCTATATCTTCTGCCGTGGTCGGGCATTGAGCCGTGCTCAATTGCACACCTTGCAATACAGGCAAGAACCCCTTCTTGGACTGATCCATATTGAACTTCTTCAATATCTTGTCAAGGTATGTACTTTGTGAAAGACCAATGAGGCGTCTTGATCTATCTCTATAGATCTTGATGCCTAATATATAAGCAGCTTCTCCAAGGTCCTTCATTGAAAAACACTTATTCAAATAGGCCTTTATACTTTCCAAGAATTCTATATCATTTCCCATCAATAGTATGTCATCCACATATAATATGAGAAATGCTACAGAGCTCCCACTCACTTTCTTGTAAACACAGGCTTCTCCATAAGTCTGTGTAAACCCAAACGCTTTGATCATCTCATCAAAGCGAATGTTCCAACTCCGAGATGCTTGCACCAGCCCATAAATTGAGCGCTGGAGCTTGCATACTTTGTTAGCATTCTTAGGATCGACAAAACCTTCCGGCTGCATCATATACAACTCTTCCTTAAGGAAGCCGTTAAGGAATGCCGTTTTGACGTCCATCTGCCATATCTCATAATCATAGTATGCGGCAATTGCTAACATGATTCGGACGGACTTCAGCTTCGCTACGGGTGAGAAAGTCTCATCGTAGTCAACCCCTTGAACTTGTCGATAACCCTTAGCGACAAGTCGAGCTTTGTATATGGTCACATTACCATCTGCGTCCGTCTTCTTCTTAAAGATCCATTTGTTTTCTATGGCTCGCCGCTCTTCGGGCAAGTCAGTCAAAGTCCATACTTCGTTTTCATACATGGATCCTATCTCGGATTTCATGGCTTCTAGCCATTTGTCGGAATCCGGGCCCGCCATCGCTCCTTCATAGTTCGAAGGTTCACCGTTGTCTAACAACATGATTTCCAGGACAGGGTTGCCGTACCACTCTGGTGCGGAACGTGTCCTTGTGGACCTACGAAGTTCAGTAACTTGATCCGAAGCTTCATGATCATCATCATTAACTTCCTCCCCAGTCGGTGTAGGCACCACAGGAACATTTTCCCGCACTGCGCTACTTTCCGGTTCGGAAGGGGTGACTATCACCTCATCAAGTTCCACTTTCCTCCCACTCAATTCTTTCGAGAGAAACTCCTTCTCCAGAAAGGACCCGTTCTTGGCAACGAAGATCTTGCCTTCGGATCTGAGGTAGAAGGTATACCCAATAGTTTCCTTAGGGTATCCTATGAAGACGCATTTTTCCGATTTGGGTTCGAGCTTTTCAGGTTGAAGTTTCTTGACATAAGCATCGCATCCCCAAACTTTTAGAAACGACAGCTTAGGTTTCTTCCCAAACCATAATTCATACGGTGTCGTCTCAACGGATTTCGACGGAGCCCTATTTAAAGTGAATGCGGCAGTCTCTAAAGCATAGCCCCAAAATGAGAGCGGTAAATCGGTAAGAGACATCATAGATCGCACCATATCCAATAGAGTGCGATTACGACGTTCGGACACACCATTTCTTTGAGGTGTTCCAGGCGACGTGAGTTGTGAAACTATTCCACATTTCCTTAAGTGTGTACCAAATTCGTGACTTAAATATTCTCCACCACGATCTGATCGTAAGAATTTTATTTTTCTGTCACGTTGATTCTCAACTTCACTCTGAAATTCCTTGAACTTTTCAAAGGTTTTAGACTTGTGTTTCATTAGGTAGACATACCCATATCTACTTAAATCATCAGTGAGAGTGAGAACATAACAATATCCTCCGCGAGCCTCAACACTCATTGGACCGCACACATCGGTATGTATGATTTCCAATAAGTTGGTTGCTCGCTCCATTGTTCCGGAGAATGGAGTCTTGGTCATCTTACCCATGAGGCATGGTTCGCACGTGTCAAATGATTCGTAATCAAGAGACTCCAAAAGTCCATCTGCGTGAAGCTTCTTCATGCGCTTGACACCAATGTGACCAAGGCGGCAGTGCCACAAGTATGTGGGACTATCGTTATCAACTTTACATCTTTTGGTATTCACACTATGAATATGTGTAACATCACGTTCGAGATTCATCAAAAATAAACCATTGACCAGCGGGGCATGACCATAAAACATATCTCTCAAATAAACAGAACAACCATTATTCTCGGATTTAAATGAGTAACCATCTCGAATTAAACGAGATCCAGATACAATGTTCATGCTCAAAGCTGACACTAAATAACAATTATTAAGGTTTAAAACTAATCCCGTGGGTAGATGCAGAGGTAGCGTGCCGACGGCGATCACATCGACCTTGGAACCATTCCCGACGCGCATCGTCACCTCGTCCTTCGCCAGTCTCCGTTTATTCCGTAGTTCCTGTTTTGAGTTACAAATATGAGCAACCGCACCGGTATCAAATACCCAGGAGCTACTACGAGTACTGGTAAGGTACACATCAATTAATTGTATATCACATATACCTTTGGTGTTGCCGGCCTTCTTGTCCGCTAAGTATTTGGGGCAGTTCCGCTTCCAGTGACCACTTCCCTTGCAATAAAAGCACTCAGTTTCGGGCTTGGGTCCATTCTTTGACTTCTTCCCAGTAACTGGCTTACCGGGCGCGGCAACTCCCTTGCCGTCCTTCTTGAAGTTCTTCTTACCCTTGCCCTTCTTGAACTTAGTGGTTTTATTCACCATCAACACTTGATGTTCTTTTCTGATCTCCCCTTCCGCTGATTTCAGCATTGAATATACCTCAGGAATGGTCTTTTCCATCCCCTGCATATTGTAGTTCATCACAAAGCTCTTGTAGCTTGGTGGAAGCGACTGGAGGATTCTGTCAATGACCGCGTCATCCGGGAGATTAACTCCCAGCTGAGACAAGCGGTTGTGCAACCCAGACATTCTGAGTATGTGCTCACTAACAGAACTGTTCTCCTCCATTTTACAGCTGAAGAACTTGTCGGAGACTTCATATCTCTCGACCCGGGCATGAGCTTGAAAAACCAGTTTCAGCTCCTCGAACATCTCATATGCTCCATGTTTCTCAAAATGCTTTTGGAGACCCGGTTCTAAGCTGTAAAGCATGCCGCACTGAACGAGGGAGTAATCATCAGCATGCTGCTGCCAAGCGTTCATAACGTCTTGGTTCTCTGGGATTGGTGCTTCACCTAGCGGTGCTTCTAAGACATAATCTTTCTTGGCTACTATGAGGATGAGCCTCAGGTTCCGGACCCAGTCCGTATAGTTGCTGCCATCATCTTTCAGCTTGGTTTTCTCTAGGAACGCGTTGAAATTGAGGACAACGTTGGCCATTTGATCTACAATACATAGTGTAAAGATTTTAGACTAAGTTCATGATAATTAAGTTCATCTAATCAAAATATTTAATGAACTCCCACTCAAATAGACATCCCTCTAGTCATCTAAGTGAAACATGATCCGAATTCAACTAGGCCGTGTCCGATCATCACGTGAGACGGACTAGTCAAGATCGGTGAACATCTCCATGTTGATCGTATCTTCTATACGACTCATGCTCGACCTTTCGGTCCTCCGTGTTCCGAGGCCATGTCTGTACATGCTAGGCTCGTCAAGTCAACCTAAGTGTATTGCGTGTGTTCCGAGGCCATGTTTGTACATGCTAGGCTCGTCAACACCCGTTGTATTCGAACGTTAGAATCTATCACACCCGATCATCACGTGGTGCTTCGAAACAACGAACCTTCGCAACGGTGCACAGTTAGGGTGAACACTTTCTTGAAATTATTATAAGGGATCATCTTACTTACTACCGTCGTTCTAAGCAAATAAGATGCAAAACATGATAAACATCACATGCAATCAAATAGTGACATGATATGGCCAATATCATTATGCTCCTTTGATCTCCATCTTCGGGGCACCATGATCATCTTCGTCACCGGCATGACACCATGATCTCCATCATTGTGTCTTCATGAAGTCGTCACGCCAACGATTACTTCTACTTCTATGGCTAACGCGTTTAGCAACAAAGTAAAGTAATTTACATGGCGTTATTCAATGACACACAGGTCATGCAAAATAATAAAGACAACTCCTATGGCTCCTGCCGGTTGTCATACTCATCGACATGCAAGTCGTGATTCCTATTACAAGAATATGATCAATCTCATACATCACATATATCATTCATCACATCTTCTGGCCATATCACATCACATAGCACTTGCTGCAAAAACAAGTTAGACGTCCTCTAATTGTTGTTGCAAGTTTTTACGTGGTTTGTAGGTTTCTAGCAAGAACATTTTCTTACCTACGTATGACCACAACGTGATTTGCCAATTTCTATTTACCCTTCATAAGGACCCTTTTCATCGAATCCGTTCCGACTAAAGTAGGAGAGACAGACACCCGCTAGCCACCTTATGCAACTAGTGCATGTCAGTCGGTGGAACCTGTCTCACGTAAGTGTACGTGTAAGGTCGGTCCGGGCCGCTTCATCCTACAATGCCGCCGAAACAAGAAACGACTAGTAGCGGCAAGAAGAATTGGCAAACTCAACGCCCACAACTGCTTTGTGTTCTAATCGTGCATAGTAACTACGCATAGGCCTGGCTCATGATGCCACTGTTGGGAATCGTAGCATAATTTTAAAATTTTCCTACGCTCACCAAGATGCATCTATGGAGTATACTAGCAACGAGGGGAAAGGAGTGCATCTACATACCCTTGTAGATCGCGAGCGGAAGCGTTCCAATGAACGTGGATGACGGAGTCGTACTCGCCGTGATCCAAATCACCGATGACCGAGTGCCGAACGGACGGCACCTCCGCGTTCAACACACGTACGGTGCAGCGACGTCTCCTCCTTCTTGATCCATCAAGGGGGAAGGAGAGGTTGATGGAGATCCAGCAGCACGACGGCGTGGTGGTGGATGTAGCGGGTCTCTGGCAGGGCTTCGCCAAGCTTCTGCGAGAGAGAGAGAGAGGTGTTGCAGGGGAGGAGGGAGGCGCCCAAGGCTGTGTGTTGCTGCCCTCCCTCCCCCCTTTATATAGGCCCCCTTGGGAGGGGGGGCCGGCCAAAACCCATCTAGGGTTGGGGGGCGGCGGCCAAGGGGTGGAAAGGGGTGCCTTGCCCCCCAAGGCAAGGGGGAAGCTCCCCCCTAGGGTTCCCAACCCTAGGCGCATGGGGGTAGGCCAAAGGGGGGCGCCCCAGCCCACTATGGGCTGGTTCCCTTCCACTTTCAGCCCACGGGGCCCTCCGGGATAGGTGGCCCCACCCGGTGGACCCCCGGGACCCTTCCGGTGGTCCCGGTACAATATCGGTAACCCCCGAAACTTTCCCGGTGGCCGAAACTGGACTTCCTATATATAATTCTTCACCTCCGGACCATTCCGGAACCTCTCGTGACGTCCGGGATCTCATCTGGGACTCCGAACAACTTTCGGGTTTCCGCATACATATATCTCTACAACCCTAGCGTCACCGAACCTTAAGTGTGTAGACCCTACGGGTTCGGGAGACATGCAGACATGACCGAGACGCCTCTCCAGCCAATAACCAACAGCGGGATCTGGATACCCATGTTGGCTCCCACATGTTCCACGATGATCTCATCGGATGAACCACGGTGTCGAGGATTCAATCAATCCGTATGCAATTCCCTTTGTCAATCGGTATGTTACTTGCCCGAGATTCGATCGTCGGTATCCCAATACCTTGTTCAATCTCGTTACCGGCAAGTCTCTTTACTCGTACCGCAATGCATGATCCCGTGACTAACGCCTTAGTCACATAGAGCTCATTATGATGATGCATTACCGAGTGGGCCCAGAGATACCTCTCCGTCACACGGAGTGACAAATCCCAGTCTCGATCCGTGCCAACCCAACAGACACTTTCGGAGATACCCGTAGTGCACCTTTATAGTCACCCAGTTACGTTGTGACGTTTGGCACACCCAAAGCACTCCTACGGTATCCGGGAGTTGCACGATCTCATGGTCTAAGGAAAAGATACTTGACATTGGAAAAGCTCTAGCAAACGAAACTACACGATCTTTTATGCTATGCTTAGGATTGGGTCTTGTCCATCACATCATTCTCCCAATGATGTGATCCCGTTATCAATGACATCCAATGTCCATAGTCAGGAAACCATGACTATCTGTTGATCAACGAGCTAGTCAACTAGAGGCTTACTAGGGACACGTTGTAGTCTATGTATTCACACATGTATTACGATTTCCGGACGATACAATTATAGCATGAACAATAGACAATTACCATGAACAAAGAAATATACTAATAACCATTTATTATTGCCTCTAGGGCATATTTCCAACAGCCCGTGTTACTTGCAACAGGAGACGTCCACACATCACTATGAAGTAATTGAAACGGAAAAGTAGAAACAGTTGTAGATGCACTAAAGGGAAGACGAACATGTTTGCCTAAACGACAAGCCTCACAGGTATGCTCGTCGAGCTTATTACATGAGAAAGAAAAAGTCCTAATAATTTGACGCAAAACGGTGGGGTTGGGGTGGCCCAAGCGAGTATGCCAAAGATCGACGTCGGCGGCAAGGGCGAAGGGTGTGGAGGTGGAGGTGCCGGCGTGCACGGGATAGAGCTCATCGGTGATGTCACATCGGTGAAGTACCATCCGGGTACGGGCGTCCTTCACAGAAAAACCAACACCGTCAAATTCAACAGTAAGTGGGATCTCACGAGTAAGACGACGAATGGAAACTAAGTTTGTGACTAATTTAGGTGAAACAAGAACATTAGACATAGTGATGGTGTGGAAGTGGAGGGAAAACTAGTGCTACCGATATGAGTAATAGGCAAGGAGGAGCCGTTGCCAACGATGATACGAGTGGGTGTATGAACGGGAGTGGAGGAGGTTAGGTTACCGGGATGAGCTGTCATGTGCGTTGTAGCACCTGAGTCCATGTACCAGTCGCCTCCACCGCCATAGTTACTTGACGATGGCGCAGAGTGCATGGCGGCCAGGAGGGCGGGGTCCCATGGCGCTGGTACCGGTGGCGGTAGGAGACTCCTGTATGGCGGCGCCGGGGCAGACGGACCATAACCGTCGAGAGGCGGCGGCGCGAGGGGGGTGCCGTAGCCGGCGCCAGCCGGCTGATAGGCGCGCCGAGTAATGCCTGGTGGCCCATGGGGCGAGGACCGAGAAGACCCGCTGCAGGAGCCCGTGGGACGGGCATATGATAGGCATGCACGACGCCCATCCACGGGTTCTGCCCGGCTGCCCACGGCGGGGGGGGGGCCTGCTAGTAGCGTGGCGCCCCCCTGCGCCCTGGGTCGGCTGCTGCTGCTAGCGGTGACCCCCGCCGCCCCACGGGTTGCATCGGCCCCTCCTCCTTGAGGCTGCTAGGGAGGCGCGGGCGGTAGCGGGTAAAAACCGGCTGGCGCGGGAGGGCGCGACTGGGTCGGCGCGGCCGGTGGAGCGGGGTCACCACGGGTGGTGCCGGCAGCGAGGGCGGTGTGCTGGACCCGCTGCTTCACCTTCGTCATCCGGCGCTCCTCGAGCTTGAGGTACGCGGCGATGCGCTGAAAGGTGGGCTGCGGCAGCAAAGTAAGGTTAGAAGCCGCGTTGCCGAAATCCTCATTGAGGCTGGCGGTAGGTCGTCGGAGACTTTGGCACTGATGTCACGAAGTTCATCAACAAGCATCTTGAGCCTCATGCAGTACTCATCGACGGTGGAGTTGTCCTGATGACAGCCGAAGAACTCCTGCTGTAAGAAAACAAGGCGCTGAAGTTCGTTGTCGGTGAAGAGCGCGTTGATCTTGGTCCACATGGCGCAAGCGTCATCGTCCTCAGCGACGACCGTGTGGAATATGTCTTTCGAGACGGTTTGATAAAACCATCGGATGAGCGTGGCCTCAATGGCGGACCACTCCGGATCGCCCTTCATGTAGTCGTCGTCCACGGAGCCATCAATGTGCTCGGTGAGATAGTACTCGCGGAAGACAAGGTTGAAGTAGGTCTTCCATGCGTAGTACGAGGTGCTGGAGCTGTCGAGGCGGATGGGGACCCGGGCCTCGATGTTCAGGTCGCGAATGGCGGCGGCCGAGGGCTCGGGGCCGGCGAAGGGGTTCGACGAACGGGTGGTTGATACGTCTCCAACGTATTTATAATCTTTTATTGTTCCATGCTATTATATTATCTGTTTTGGATGTTTAATGGGCTTTATTATACACTTTTATATTATTTTTGGGACTAACCTACTAACCAAAGGCCCAGTGCAAATTGCTGTTCAGTGTTTCGCAGAAAAGGAATATCAAACGAAATGAAACCTTCGGGAGAGTGATTTTTGGAACAAACGCAATCCAGGAGACTTGGAGTGGACGCCAAGAAAGAAACGAGGAGGCCATGAGGCAGGAGGGCGCACCAAGGGGGTAGGCGCGCCCCCCACCCTCGTGGCTCCCCTGACCGACTTCTTTCGCCTATATATACTCATATACCCCGAAAACATCCGAGAGCACCACGAAACCCTATTTCCACCATCGCAACCTTCTGTACCCGTGAGATCCCATCTTGGGCCCTTTTCCGGCGCTCCGCCGGAGGGGGAATCGATCATGGAGGGCTTCTACATCAACACCATAGCCTCTCCGATGATGTGTGAGTAGTTTACCACAGACCTTTGGGTCCATAGTTATTAGCTAGATGGCTTCTTCTCTCTCTTTGGATCTCAATACAAAGTTCTCCTCGATCTTCTTGGAGATCTATTCGATGTAATTCTTTTTTGCGGTGTGTTTGTCAAGATCCGATGAATTGTGGGTTTATGATCAAGATTATCTATGGACAATATTTGAGTCTCCTCTGAATTCTTTTATGTATGATTTGTTATCTTCGCAAGTCTCTTCAAATTATCAGTTTGGTTTGGCCTACTAAATTGATCTTTCTTGCAATAGGAGAAGTGCTTAGCTTTGGGTTCAATCTTGCGGTGTCCTTTCCAAGTGACAGCAAGGCACATATTGTATTGTTGCCATCGAGGATAAAAAGATGGGGTTTATATCATATTGCTTGAGTTTATCCCTCTACATCATGTCATCTTGCCTAATGAGTTACTCTGTTCTTATGAACTTAATACTCTAGATGCATGCTGGATAGCGGTCGATGTGTGGAGTAATAGTCACTACAAAAAAAGACACTTATGTGATGATACGTGTTTGTCACAGTAGGTCACGTTTTCTGTCATGCATGTACATCCATGACAATTTTATGACAGAATCAAGATAGTCATACCTATGCTGTCGTAGAAGTGTTCCATGACATTACCAAAATTATCATCACGGAAGTGTCCACTTCCATGACGATAAAACGTGCGTCACAGAAGTGCTTTCGTCAAGGGTGACCGACACGTGGCTTCCACCGTAACGAAACACCGTTAAGCTATCGGGTCCGGTTTTGGATCCGATAACCCGTTAACAACCCCGACCAATGGGGATTTTCCACGTGTAAAATCATCATTGCCTGGAGGAAACACGTGTCGGCTCACCGTTGGGACAGATGTCATCCACTCATTGGACACAAAGCGCCTATGATACGTCGACACGTGGCACGGCCCAACAGAGGTCCATTCCTGTGAAAAGGCCGGTCCGTTTGACTTGGTCAAAAGGTGGCGGGCCGGCCCACGGCAAGCCTGTTAACGGCCTGTTCGCATATAGCCCATTTACAGCCCGCTAACCCAGGGTCCGTTTATGGCCTATCCAAATTAGGCCCAGTAGCGTCATCTGGGCCGTCCAATATAATTCCAACCCGTTTTAACTTCCGGCCCATGTATGGCCCATGACGTCTTTCGGCCCATATGAGGCCCTTTGTAACTCTCGGCCCATTAACGGCCCGTGGTAATACTGGCCCGTAATGAATAGTGTATCACTTTATACCCATTAACGGCACGTGGTGAAACTGGCCCGTAATGAACAGTGTATCACTTCATACCCATTAACGGCCCATTATTCCATTGGGCTGTTTCCAGCCCATGTTATCTTTCGGCCTTCTAAGGGCCCATTTATTCTTGGGCTCATTTCCAGCATTCGGTTACTTATGGCCCGTTACTGTCATTTTCTGCTTGTGGGCCAAATTCAGCCCGTGGTTACAGTTGGCCCGTTTGTGGCCCGTTAATACGTTGGGCCGTTTTCATGTCAAAAAAAACCCGTTGGGCTGTTTTCATAGAGTTATCAAATACGGCCTATTAACGGCCCGTTATTGTCCACGAATAGTACGACCCATGATTGGCGAAATGATGATACGCCCCGTAGAAGGCCCATGGATCCTACGGCCCGTAAAAGGCCCATGGATCGTACGACCCGTAGAAGGCCCATGGATCCTACGGCCCGTATAGAAGGCCAATGGATCCTACGGCCCGTAGAAGGCCCATGGATCATACGGCCCGTAGGAGGCCCATGGTTACAACAATCCGTATGTTGCCATGATTATTTTGGCCTAGTTTCCAAAAATAGGTTATTGTGGCCACTAGAAAAACACAGAAAAAGAACTGCAGTGACTACAAGCAAACAACTAAACAAGACAATAAGGAAATAAATAAGCAAGCAATTAATGCTAGCCTATTGCCGCTATTACACATATTACATCCACTGGGCATCAAAGTTCGCCACCAGTGCAAATATAGGGAACAAAGCAGCATATTACATACACTGGCCGTCAAAATTGGCCACCAGTGCAAATAAACGCGACAGCAAAACAAGAGCATAACTGAAACAACTTCAGAAGAGCTCAAGAAACGTTATCCTGGGTATCCACCATGCTGGCAATAAGCTTAGCAAGATTATTAGCTTTGTCCTGTTTGGCGCTAAAATCCTCCAACGCTTATTGTTGCACTAGAAAGTATGCACCTGAATGCTCCAGGGACTTCCGCAGTCCTTCCGCTTCTTGTCGCAGCACAGCTGATCGATGTCTTTCAGCCATTAGTTGAGACTCAAGAAACCGAACTGATTCAGACAGTGAGTTTGAATAGCTTGTGCAAGCGGTAGTGGCCAGTAACTCCAACACTAAACCATGACAGGACTTTGGGGTTGTCTCACTGTCTTTGAGATAGTCTTCCTTAGCTGTTTTATCAGCTTTGTTGGAGACCAACTAGGATGTGTCACTATCCTAAACCTTATCTGCATTACTTCCTTTACCATTGCTTAATAAGGCACTCTTCCCCAATATTCTGTCAGCATTCTAAAAGAAGAAACAAGCAGACACATAACAGGTTTAGCATGTACTAGTATATGAAACTCATTTCGGTGAACCAGTTCATTAGTAAGGTGGACAGGATTAAACTACCAAGTCTTCTATTGCCAAGTACTAGTACATAATAAAAGCATCAAAAAATATATATCTATGTCCTACGGTCACTGCATTGTCTTGCCAAATCAAAACAGAGACACGGTTCAAATCATATCAGTTCAAGACAAAGCAGCAGTGAAAGAATACAAAGCGTGGGAAACTACACGCCACAACAAGATTTCAGATGGGTACCACGGGTCTACATGTACAACAACACTATTGGCTCTGTTGTGATGCTAGTAATGTGCATGATATGAGAAGTCAACTGTAGACACAATTGAGATTGAAATCAACAGAGCTATTGATAAGAGCAAGCCTGTTAAAGAAACATGCGTGAACATACCTGCTGTGCCATTGGAGTTTCGATTGGATCCTTCAATTTAAAAATAAGTTTGTATGAGTAAATATAGTGATACAAGAGCAAAGCAGTATGCACGATAGCAATCATAGTTAAAAAAAGGCGCGCCTAAGCGAGCGCTTAAGCGCGCCTAGGCTCTAGGCGTTGGCAAAATGCATTGCGCATAACTACGCTTAATCTGTGCATAACTGCGCATAAGCATGCGCTTTGGTCAGTAAAGCGCAAGGCGGTGGCAAAACACACAATTAACGCCTAGCGCTTTTTTGAACTATGATAGCAATGGAATCTTAAATTAGAACAGTTGTTCTTTAGGTTTAGGCACTTGTTCTACACGAACAGAGTATAGTAAGACGCAAGAATATAGTACTTAAAAATAGAAAATGAGCTCATAGACCTTACCACATTCTTGGTTCGGGACCAGTACAGAACAAGGCGTTCCCAGTCATCGTCCAGTAATTGTGTCTCAGGAGAACGTAAGGGAATTTGATGAGTTTCTTTGCCGGTGAAGTACGTTTTCTTCAGGTAATTCTGATACTGCCACCAAGCATTCTTGAACATAGGAGAGGTATTAGCACAGGTTACCTCACCCTGAGTTTCCAAATTGGTCCTTCTCTATAGAGAAAAATGGAAAAAAAATTCTGTATTATAACCATCATGGAGGTAGGATGTATGGGACAAAGCAAAGTAATTGCCATGAATAACATTACTTACACATAACTCCTGGACAAACACCTGCAACTGGCATTTTCCTTCATCTTCAGTATAATATTTCCAAGATGGGAAGATACGCACATACGATTTAACAACATCAAATGCGATAGATGCTAAACTACGACTAGCTGGTTGTGCTTCCTCCACAGGAATAGGCGTACTAACTGGTGGAGTTGGGGTTCGCCGTGGTAGTACTGGCCCTTTGGGCACTGGAGCTGCCTTACTAACTGCTCTTGTTTGGGAGCTCTGTGGTGGAGATGGTGATGTGTCAACAGGAACTGGGTTACTATCTGCTGGGGTTGGGGTTAGATTGGGTGAAGCTGGTTCTCTGTCCATCGCAGTAGGGGTACAATCTGCGAGAGTTTGGGTTATGTGTGGTAGGGATGGTTCTCGTACATGTACAACCGGGGTGCTATCTCCACCAAGAGGTAGCACTGTTTTATTTGAAGACCGTGTTTTTAGTCCGCTAGATACTGGCATCACCCGCTCCAATTCAAATGGCTGATAAACAGGAAACATAGTTGAATGTACAGACATTGTATGAGAGACAGATGCAATAGATAGTGTGGAAAAAAGAGGACATGAAATAGTTGACATGTGTATTGTTTAACTAAAACGGATAGCATGACATAATTTCACATATATGATGTCTATCTAAATTGGATAGCATAGCATAACATAATTCAAAGATATGATGAATAACTAAACAGGATCGCATGACATAATTCACCTACATGTTATCTAAGTAATCAGGATCGCATCATTTAATTCACATATGTGATTTATATGCTAAATAGAGGGCATTAGATATGATGTCTGAACTAAGAACATGATGTTGAATATTGTGTATATGATGTCTAAACTATGCAATGCAAGACACCATATGCATGATATGAGCAGTATAACCGTCCCAAGTTAGAGCATACACCTCGGTGGGGGAATAGGACTGGTCATCTGTCTCTGAGTCCATCTCTGAGGAGCTATCGGGACCCAACAAGAGATCTGCTTCGACAGGTAGCACTGTCTGCTCTGAAGGCCTTGTTTTCACTCCAGATTTTTCAATCTCCCACCCAAATGGCTGATTCACAGGAAGAGTAGTTTAATGTACAAACATGTTCGACAAATGGAAATGTAATGAAGAAAAGGATGGGCAAGATATCATTAAAATATATGATGCCTGGTTAAACAGGATGGCATTGCACATTTCACATATATTATGGCTGGCTAAAAGAAATGAGACTGCATAATTCCCATATATGATATAGAAAATAAACAGGTGGCATTACAGAACATGTCTAAACTAAGCAGATGACATATATGATGTCAAAAGTAGGCGCTGCAAGGCAACATATGCATGATATGACTAACATCATCAT
>NC_057799.1:375065538-375068697 GCF_018294505.1 Triticum aestivum | reverse complement strand
ATCTTCCTCTGGATTACAATCTGGAGAGGGGTGGGGAGGGTTTGCCATTGAACCCACCATGGAGCGATGTCTGCATGACATTGTATTGCCGCGCAAAACTCTTCTCTTTTTCTCTACATGTTCAACATGACTGTGTACAATATCTGACATGCATACGAAAAAAATATGGTGAGATTATGTAAGGAGAGCATGCAGAAATTTAGAGTGATGGTAACAACCAGTGGATGGATCAAAAAATAATGATGGCAGGCTGATGATTGCTTTAATTTAATAAAAAGACACATGATTATTGCTTTACTATTTGTTTCCCACCCAAGATGAACAACATAGGCATACCCTAGGTGAACCAGATAGTAGACAGAGATACTATTCATTGCTTCCTTGATATGTGCCCCGCAACTAATTTAGAACTCAAGTTTGAACATTAATTTGGACCTGACTTGGAGTCCAAGAGGTGAACAGGACGATAAAGTAACAGGTAATTTTAAGCAATGCATAACATAAGCAGAAACAAAAGAGTGCGACCTCTCTTGTGGACCCGTGTACTTGTGACGCCCCCGATTTGACCGTACACTAATCATGCACGCAAATGTGTACGATCAAGGTCAGGGACTCATGGGAAGATATCACAACACAACTCTACAACATAAATAAGTCATACAAGCATCATAATACAAGCCAGGGGCCTCGAGGGCTCGAATACAAGTGCTCGATCACAGACGAGTCAGCGGAAGCAACAATATCTGAGTACAGACATAAGTTAAACAAGTTTGCCTTAAGAAGGCTAGCACAAACTGGGATACAGATCGAACGAGGCGCAGGCCTCCTGCCTGGGATCCTCCTAACTACTCCTGGTCGTCGTCAGCGGCCTGCACGTAGTAGTAGGCACCTCCAGTGTCGTAGGTGTCGTCGTCGACGGTGGCGTCTGGCTCCTGGGCTCCAACATCTGGTTGCGACAACCAGATAGAAAGGAAAGGGGGAAAAGAGGGAGAGAAGCAACCGTGAGTACTCATCCAAAGTACTCGCAAGCAAGGAGCTATACTACATATGCATGGGTATATGTGTAAAGGGGCATATCAGTGGACTAAACTGCAGAATGCCAGAATAAAAGGGGGATAGCTAGTCCTGTCGAAGACTACGCTTCTGGCCATCTCCATCTTGCAGCAAGTAGAAGAGAGTAGATTGAAGTCCTCCAAGTAGCATCGCATAGCATAATCCTACCCGGCGATCCCCTCCTCGTCGCCCTGTTAGAGAGCGATCACCGGGTTGTATCTGGCACTTGGAAGGGTGTATTTTATTCAGTATCCAGTTCTAGTTGTCATAAGGTCAAGGTACAACTCCGGGTCGTCCTTTTACCGAGGGACACGGCTATTCGAATAGATAAACTTCCCTGCAGGGGTGCACCACATAACCCAACACGCTCGATCCCATTTGGCCGGACACACTTTTCTGGGTCATGCCCGGCCTCGTAAGATCAACACGTCGCAGCCCCACCTAAGCACAACAGAGAGGTCAGCACACCGGTCTAACCCTATGCGCGCAGGGGTCTGGGCCCATCGCCCTATGCACACCTGCACGTTGCGTACGCGGCCGGAAGCAGACCTAGCCTAGTGGCGTTCCAGTCCAATCCGGCGCGTGCCACTCAGTCGCTGACGTCAAGAAGGCTTCGACTGATACCACGACGCCGGGATACCCATAACTACTCCCGCGTAGATGGTTAGTGCGTATAGACCAAATGGCCAGACTCAGATCAAATACCAAGATCTCGTTAAGCGTGTTAAGTAACCGCGAACGCCGACCAGGGCCAGGCCCACCTCTCACCTGGGCGGTCTCAACCTGCCCTGTCGCTCCGCCACAAAGATCCACTTGCGGGTACTCCTACGAGCCGACCCGACTTTAGTCATCACATGTGTCATGTATGTAGTATATAAGTATATACCCGTGATCACCGCCCAGGTGATCACGGCCCGATAGTATAGCACAGCAGACGGACAAGAATGTAGGGCCACTGATGGAAATCTAGCATCCTATACTAAGCATGTAGGATTGCAGGTAAAGGTAACAACAGTAGTAGCAAGGATAGGCTATGCATCAGGATAGGATATCGGAAAACAGTAACATGCTACACTACTCTAATGCAAGCAGTATAGAGAAGAATAGGCGATATCTGGTGATCAAGGGGGGGGGGCTTGCCTGGTTGCTCTGGCAAGTAGGAGGGGTCGTCAACTCCGTAGTCGAACTGGGCAGCAGCAGTGTCGGTCTCGTAGTCTACCGGAGAGAAGAGGGGGAAGAAACAGTAAATACAATGCAAACATAAGCATGACGATGCGTGACATGACAATGAGCGGTGCTAGGTGTGCCCTAACGCGACAGTAGGTGGTACCGGCGAAGGGGGGGAACATCCGGGAGGTATTCCCGATGTTTCGCGTTTTCGGACAGACGGACCGGAGGGGGAAAGTTGCTAGTTCGATAGGTTAGGGAGGTGTGGTGGACGAACGGACTGCGTATTCGGATTCGTCTCGTCGTTCTGAGCAACTTTCATATAGAAAACATTTTCATCCGAGTTACGGTTTAAAAGATATGAATTTTCAAAGATTATTTGAATTTCTGGAATTATTTAATTAACAGAAAAGGGATATGACGTCAGCATGACGTATGAGTGACGTCAGCGGTCAACAGTCCGGTTGACTGGTCAAAACTGACACGGGGGACCCACCTGTCATAGACAGTGGGTTAACAGAAGATTAAACTAATTAATTTTTAGTTAATTAACTACTGGGCCCACTTGTCAGTGAATGATTAGATTAATTAATTATTTTTATTTATAAAACATTTTCCTTTTTTTTGCGGCGGGGCCCGCATGTCAGTGGCTGGGCCTACCCAGTCAGCACGTTGACTGGGTGGACCCAGTCAACGGGGCCCACGGGCCCACTGGCAGTGGCACTGGGGGTGGGCCCAGGCCAGCCACGTCGGCGGCCGGCGCCGGAGCGACTCAGACGAGCCAAACGCGGCGGCGCGGCTCGGGAGGGGCGCGGGTTTCACACACAGGGGGTTTGCGGGGTCGTGGCGGGGCGCGTTCGACGCGGCTCGGCGCCGCGCGTCCAACGGTGGTGGCCGGAGGGGCTGGAACGGGCGGGGGCGAGCGCTTCGAGATCGCCG
>NC_057799.1:375059295-375064518 GCF_018294505.1 Triticum aestivum | reverse complement strand
GCCCCTGTTCCGACCCCGGTCGGGGGAACAGGGAAGGGGGCGAGGGGGAGAGGTGGGCTGGGCCGGGGGTCGGCCCAGTTGGCCAGGGGTCCAGTGGGGGGGAGGGCCTTCTCTTTTTTTCTTTTTCTTTGTCTGTTCTGTTTTCTGTTTTCTTTTTATTTGTTTATTTTCTTTTCTGTTTTATTTCATTTAAAAGTATTTAGGTATTTTATAAAAATGTGTTTTCTCCACCATAATTACCAGTGTATTATTTGGCACCCACCGAACATTTTTGTTTAAATTTTTGAAAACTTTTATTTTCCACTTTGATTTTAATTGAAGTTTGAACTAGGAGTTTGAAAAGAAATGTGATGCAATTGTGATCAAGCCCTGTTTAGCAACATGATTAGCCTAATCTCAGAGAGTTTCTGTAGCATGATTCTCGGGGTGTTACTCCTCAAGTTCATCTGCTGAGTCGATGATGATGATGCCGTTGCGGTGGGTGCCGGCGGCAGGGAAGGAGATCTGAGGCGGCGAAAGACGGTCAGGAGTCGTGATGTCTGGTTTGGTGGATGTTTCTGTCGATGGAGCAGCTCAGGTGAGGTGGACGACGTCGCGGCAGGAGCAGGACAAACCACACAAAGTTCCCTTCGACACCTACCTGTAACTGAAGTAATTCTGTAAGGGCTCATTTGGCTTGCACGATTCTAAAAACGCAGGGATAGGAAAAACACCGGAATAGGATAGGAATGCACATGGTAAACAGAGCATTTGTAAACACAGGATTTCTGTCAACTTGGGTGTTTGGTTTACAGGAATTGGAAGAGCAGAGGAATGCAAAGAAACATGGCCAAAATAAAGTGAAACCATATGAAAGCGTGTACAGTTAGAATGTTATTCTGCCACTAATGCACTTGGTCTTGCTTTCATGCATAGGATTTTGAAAAGTAGGTCCAGGTGGATGTTTTGCTTCATTCCTTTCAACAAAATGCATGAATAATTGAATAGTAGAGTGCCATTGGAAAATTCCCTATTGCTATGTTTTTCCGTTGAACCAAAATAGCCCTAATGGATCGACATGAGTGTATTGTAATAAGTGATGCAACAAGTGTACAACCTCTTTGCCGTATCCGTGTCGACCTCAGCATCATTGGGTTGGTCGCTGAAGCAGTTGAGGCAGAGGTGGCTGTCGGAGATGTGGAGGAAGATCTGAGGAATCTGTAGACAGCGTCCAGGGCACTGCTCTGTTGTGATGGATTGTTCTGTCGTTGGAGCAGCTCCGGTGAGCCGTAAGACGTCAAGGCTGAAGCAGCACAAGGCAGACATCGTCAATCTCAAGTGGGATTCTAATAGCATCTCCAATAGATGATCTAAAATAGATGTAAAATTTACATCACCAAAAACCACCTGACTACAACAGATGAGGTAAAAACTGTTGACTCTGAACTTAACTGTCGAAACTGAAATTTACTGTGGAATCTGAATGTTACTGTCGAAACTGAATGCAATGGTAGCAGAGAGGCACTTGACATGTAAAATACATCTAGATACATCCATACTTGCGACAAGTAATTTGGAACGGAGGGAGTAGTTTAGGGAGGGCCTGCAGTTCATCTTCAACCTGCACCCCCCGTGAGCCGCCAGCCACCACCGGCCGAACCGCCGGCCCCAGCGCCGCCTCGCCGCCCCGAAACAACTCCCCAACGCTGGTCCACCGCCACCCCGGCCAGCCCTCTAGGCCCCCCGCCCCCACCCTGAACCCTAAGATAGATAGTGGGGTACCTCTCCGGTGAGCCCCCGTCCCTGCTGCGGGTGGTTCTTCCTTAACTCCGGCGAGCCCCCCCCTGAAAATCGACTGACCCAAAAGTCGATTTAGTCGACTGAAGTGTAGCTAAATCGGAGTAGAGCAGCAGCACGAGCGAGGGGGAGAGCAGCAGCAGCAGCAGCACGAGCGAGGGGGAGAGCAGCAGCAGCAGCACGAGCGAGCGAGCAAGAGCCAGAGCAGCAGCAGCAGATCCGGCTGGTATGGTCGCCGCCGCCGAAGGGGCCTCGCACTGGGGGAGAGCTGCCATGGAGATGTCGCCCGCGGCGCTGGCTTCAAGGTAGCCACTCCATGAGGGTGCGGGATGGAGCACCGTCGGCGCCGGGAGGTCGAGTTAAGGAGAAGGTGCGATGCGATGAGTGTACAACCTCTTTGGTGGCGCCGAGTAGGCCTCGGCTTCGTCCGAGGAGTCGGTGAGGATGCTGCGGTTCCGGTGGAGCAGGTTAAAGCGGCGCTGTGGGGATGGAGCAGCCGCGATAGACGAGGTGATCGTCGGAGCAGCTCCTTGGAGGTGGAGGACGGGGCGGCTGAACCGGCGGGAAGATTAGATGGACGACGGATCCTCATCCGGGGAGGTGGACGAGGGACGTCGAGCTGTTGCGGTGGACGACGTCGTCGGGGAAGAGGCTCCGGCTGGGCAGCAGTGAGGTGGCGGACGGAGGAGGGTGGGGTTTCGCGGCTGGAGCGGAGAGGTTATGGCGGCCTGGGATTTCGAATGGCAAAAAGGAGGTGATGGGAGGGGTGAACCATGACTTAGGGACGCGCTTGTCCAAAATGTAGGGTGTGTTACAAAAGTACCCCCCACCGATTTGAACTAGCGGCCCTTTCGGCTCAGGGTTAGAAGGGGGATTTCGCGTGTCGGGATTTGGCAGCTGGAGGGAGTTTTCGCGCGCGTTGTAATTTCAGGATAGCAAGGCGCGGGTTGTGAACGCGCTAGTTTTGGGAGCACGATATCTGAATTTTTGGGATATAACAAGGCGCTGGTTGAATTTTAGGGACAAGCCTAATGTGTAATATTGTACTTGTACGTACCAAATCAATTCGCACTTCCCTCAACGAAAAAGAAAACGAAAAAAATAAAACTATTCACACCACACAAAGAGAGAGTATTGCCCTGTTTTACTATAAAAATGCTATTCAAAGCTACTTCCTCCTTCCATCTATATAGGGCCTAATGCATTTTTGATGCTATCTTTGACCAAATATTAGAGCAATAATATATGACATGCAACTTCACAAAGCACACCGTTAAATTCGTCTCTGAAAGGTTCTTTCAATGATATAATTTTCACATTGTGCATGTCATGTACTATTAATCTTGTCAATAGTCAAAGGCGGTCTTAAAAAACGCATTACGCCCTATATAGATGGAAGGAGGGAGTATGAATCCATGTTGTGTCCAATTAAATTTTTTCGCTTGCTGTATAATGCATGTAACCTACTCATACCAACATTTTAGTGCATTCCAAATGTCTATACTACCACTGCAATTCGAACTGAATTTGAATTCGTTTCTCTATTTCAATAAGAATCTACAATCATGATTGTTACCAACTTCAACCATCATTCGTGTATTACCTTAATAACACACCACATGATTACTATAGAGATAGATATGAACTATGTGTACTACATGAACTCAAATTCTATTTTTTGAATACACTTGATGTTGATTCCAAATAATAGTACATTTGATGTACTAACTATATATTCATAATCTAAACCATGTTACATACGTACACCGTGTTTATCACACATAGTATAGTGCCCCGCCCCCTACATTATGACAAGTATTTAGACCTGAGCTGCAAAAGCCACACATTAGCCCAAATTATGATCAATGTTCTATATATTATACGTAGTACTAGCAAGATGCCCATGCGTTCCACAGAACATCAACATGATCAAGGGGAGGCCTAATTTGCAAATATGGAGAGGGGTGTGGGTATATTTTTTTCAAAATTTCCATAGTTTCCTTCCTATCCGTCAGATATAAATCAGACGGCCTATATTGCAGGATGGCAAGCACACCAATCAACAACTCCGTTTTTTATAAGAGTAGAGATGAAATATATTATATGTAGTATAACATGTTCATAACCACACCATGTGTATCACCGTTACATATATTCACACATGCGTCGGTTTAAAACACTATGATAAAGTCTTCAAATATCCGAATCCGCTTTTTATAATGAAGTATGATCTCTATTCGTCTTTTACACCCACACAATCCTCTTATCTTTGTAGCTAGCGCTAACTTTCCCTCGTGCATGCACACGCCTACATCCCTCTCACCCTCCCTCAGCATTCTCTAGCTCCATCGCGCAAATTCGTCTTTTCACTTTAGGTCGTTCACCCACGGTGTGTGTAGGCCCCCCAAATCCTTCTTTATGGCACACATCGATCGATATGCCTCTCTAGCCAGGTGTGCCTAGCACAAACACAAGCTTCCCCTCTTCTCTTATCACCGTCAATGCCTCACTCCCACCACTCTTTTCATCGATCTCGTACTCGCACACTCCTTCCCCCTCGATATAGTATGACTCTCGCACCACCTCCTAGATGCATCCCTCTCTCTCTATCCTTCTCCCCGTGCCTCATTTGCTTCTAACACACACATGCATGTATACCGATCGATCTCCCAACATATACCTAGGTCGACTTTAACTATTTCCCCCCATCGATCGACGTACCTCACAAGTTATCTCTCTTCTTTCTCTGACAAAGGACGATTGCTCTTCCTATGTAGTTATGTCTGCTTACCACAACCATATCGTCCCCCCTCATCATTCGTGCATGCCTCCTGACCCGTCTCTCACACGCACGTGCACAGACAGGCAGCCATCCCCTCTCTTATTGATATTGCAGGCGTGCCCTCCGGTTGTCTAGCAAGCCTATCCCACCATTTGTTAGAAGCAACTCCACTACCACCCCCTCCAACACTCTAGCTCTGTCTCTCTCCCAACCTTATTCCTCTCCTACACATATGCATGGATGCCGATCGATCTCCCTTAATACATGAGGTAGATTGATCTCCCTTAATACATGAGGTAGGCCTCTCTCCTCCTCCACACATATACCAGCCATTGTACCTCTATAGTTAATCAGGCCTCCCCCCCACCACACACCGATAGTCGAGCGTTGTAGGTAGGTATCCATGCCACAGAGACAAACTGCACTTGTCCCCTCTCACGTTCCAGTAGGCCAGCCACTCTATATCTTTGACGTGGGCACACACAAATTCGATGGCACTCTTTATCGATCACGCGCGCACACGCACACACACACACATCATCCCTCTCTTCGATTCTATGGACACCTCAAGCCGATGATACCTCCACTCTCTTCTCGTGGATCGCCCCCTCTATATATATATGATATATCCAGGACTCTATTTCACACACATTGCATATGTTACA
>NC_057799.1:375040971-375059036 GCF_018294505.1 Triticum aestivum | reverse complement strand
TCCGTTTGTATCTCTATCACACAACCCCACGTAGGTGGTGTACGTATACAAGAAGAGAATAGGTGCACCGTGCACGTACTCACGCTTCGTGCCCGGCCACACCCGCGCGGGTACACGGTGGAGCTCATTTCTGTACGAAATGGCAGCCCACGTGCTAATTTGAACGCGTGTAGCGGTTGTTTACCTACGGAGGTCGTGTACCACGCATGCGTGCACGAAACAAAGTTCGACTTGATGCGTTGGCGCGTTATTTTTAAATAAAGTTATATCGCTCAATGGCACGTACACAGAATATAAAACAATTTTTATGGAGAAAAAGGTAGTCCGCTCCACTATATACAATGGAGCCTGCCTGCCTGGTTTGTCTCTCTTCAGAGTATCTCACACAAGGCTGTGGTGGCCTCTCTCTCTCTCTCTCTCTCTCTCTCACCGTTGGTCACTGATCTGGCCGCATCCGTCCGCCGGCGGAAAGGGAGGACGTGCATCGTTTCCCATTCGATGGCGCCGAGGCAGCACGTCCCGATCTGCGGTACACGCCGTTCTCTCTGACCAAGCTCCGGCGCGGTAGGGCCTACGCCACCTGCTCGCTGCCGCAGTATGGGCAGATTTCGCCCGCCGCCGCTCACCTAGTTACATCCCGACGACCTCCAGGTATCCCCTCCGGCCTTGCTCCACTGCCCGTCTTCCCACGACGCTGCATGTGGATCTTCCATAGTTCTTTGCCCAAAACGTAGCTCGTCCGGCGTACTTTCCATATTGCAATCTCGTCCTCACACCGTTTTAGACAAACACAACAGTGTTGTTATCTTCCCTTAGGACAAGGAATATGCTTCTTTTTTGTCGTCGCATGTGTCATCAACTGTTATTGGCCAGTAATTGTTTCCTTTCTACCTCTTTTTTGCAAACAGGGCTATCCATTTCACCTCGTTGCTATTGCGACCTTTTGGTGAACTACACAAATCACTTTTTTCTGAAGAGTCTTTTGTGCAGTTCTACCAAAATGTCACACGGGCAACGTCTCTACATTTCAGTGCGACTGCACAAAGGGAGTTTGGTTTTGCTCTATCCTCCTCATCCAACTCCGAGCCTAATCTTCTCCAACTAGTTAGTCTTAAGAGAGAATGCAAAGGTGACCGGCTTCTATTTGTGTGTTTATTGTTTCATCAGCAGTCCTCTATTATCGTAATCACACTTAATATGTTTGGAACAGGGACGCTCAGCTCTATTTTAGTGGAACTGCACAAAATGATCGGAATGTTGCATGCTCCAGACAGCTACTTTTTTCCCAACATGCCTTGTTGATTTAGACAGAGCTGGGGGACGTTGCTGCCAATGAAAGCATGGATCAATTTTAATTTAACACCTTCTCACAACTTTGTCTTCAACTGTGATGTAAATATTAGCTCTCATCTGCTAATAATTGAGATGCATTAGCAAGGAAGTTAGTTTTTTATTGTTTTCGAAAGAGCATCGATGGCAAGACACACGAAACAAAAGCTGAAAGCTCACACCATTGTACAATTTCATGTAGCTGGAAAATTATTTGTATAGTACGTCAATTATGTAAACAAATGCTGGAAGCTTGATAGCATTGCCAGAAACCTCTTCGGCATCCGGGTCCATGTGCCATGCACAAAATTATACTCCTTCGTTCCTAAATATTTGTCTTTTTACAAATTTCAAATGGGCATATTTTAGAGTGTAGATTCACTCATTTTGCTTCGTATGTGTACTCCCTCCGTTCCTAAATATTTGTCTTTCTAGAGATTTCAACAAGTGACTACATACGGAGCAAAATGAGTGAATCTGCACTCTAAAATATGTCTATATACATCCGTATATAGTAGTCCATTTGAATCTCTAAAAAGACAAATATTTGAGTAGTCACTCGTTGAAATCTCTAGAAAGACAAATACTCCGGAGTATATTTAAGAACCGAGGGGATAGTGCACAGCCGCATGGGAGACTCAGCCCGGTCGTTGCGCCGCATTAATAGTGAGTAATGAGCAGTCAAATCATAAGCCCCACCTTTCCCACTGTAAGTTGCTCGGAAGAAGCAACCATCAATACGCTCTTCTTTGAATCCGATCATACTACTCCATCCGTCACTGTTTATAGAGCGCGCTTTAGAAAAAGAAAAAATCTCTGGGACCAAGGCGACTAGTGATCGGCCTGAAAAATAGCATTGGTAGTTATAGCACGGCGTCTATTACTAGAGGAAATAATGCGTACACACATGCATGCAGTGCTTCCACCCCGAGTACACACATGCATGCACTTACTCCACTCCGTAGTACATCAAGAGAAAAATGTGGACTTGATTGCGGTTACCACGCCCTAATTAATTGAGCATTAAACCAAACGCATCTAAAGTCTCTCTGGTGGTGGAAATGCATTATAATGAAGCGCGCCCTGTAAACTGTGACGGAGGGAGGAGAAGTATGAAGGTGCAAAACTAAATACGCGTATGGCCAGTCGGTCAACGCACCTCCTCTTGGCATATCACTGACATGTGGGACCGGAGTGTGAGCAAACCGATCTCAATTGACGGCAAAATGGCCAACCCGCCGTTCCTTGAGAGAGATGAGGAGCGAGAACACACAGACGGGCTCGCACGGAGGCCAAGATATTCGAGCATGGTTGATCGATATCATCATTACATGTTGGGCTGCCGTTTTCCGCCCTTCTCCGGAATAAATGTGTACTTTATCAGAGATTTAAAAATAAGAGTACAGAGGCTCCACCATGCGGTTCTAGTAGTAGTACTACTCGTACTACTAAACCTTGTGCTTGGCTCTTTGCCTCTTCGTGAAGTCGAACAATGATGGTACTCCGCATGTTCGGTACTACAGTGTATGCCTCTGGCAATCTGACACCGAATGAACTGATGCATGTCCAACGCCTGGGCGAGGGTACGTTGCATTAGTCAAAAGGCGTAAGCGAGCTTCACCTTGTCCTGCAAGCTTCTCGTCGTTCTGCGAGTTGACGGGACACACCAAAAAGTAGTGCTAGTCCATACTCCCTCCTTTCTGGTTAATATGGCTTAATCTTTTTTGCGGGTAAATGAGAGAGATTTATTCATATATAAGCATTCTTAGGACGATCAGCCAAGACACTGGTCACTAGGAAGCGAGGTAACCCGCAAAAAAGAAGTAGGAAGCGAGGTGTTTCATCAAGCCAGCTCTCGGCCACATTCAAAGTGCAGCAAGCACGGTTCGCACAAAGATACGCCGCAAGGTTTGCTGACCTGTTTACATGCTGAATAACAAAAAAGAGGAAATATTACCGAGCGCTCCTATTTGTAACAGGATATGAGCCAGAATTAAGCGAGAATTGTGGCGAGTGTTCCATGCAATCAACTTCCATTATCACATGCGAGAACCCTCGAAGAGAATCAAATGTCTTGAAGATTGCTTTATCACATTTTAAAAATATAATAAGAGTGCAGACGCTCCTCCATCTGGTTCCTAGTACTACTATACTACATACCTCTATAGACTATAGTAGTAGTACTAGTACTAGTAAACTTTGCGCTTGGCTGTTCGCCTCTTCGGGAAGTCGAACAATAATAGTACTAGTATAGTGTATGCTTCTGGCAATCTGACACCGAATTAACTGTTGCACGTCCACTGCCTGAGCGAGGGAGAGCTTGCATTAGTCAAAACTTTCTCCTTGTCCTGCGAGCCACCGCGCGCAAGCTTCTCCTCGTTCGGCAAGTTGACGGGACACAGCAAAGTAATGCTAGTCCATACTGCCTCCTCTCCGGTTAATATGGCTTAATTTCAAACGAGATAAATACACTGTCTGTCACTGTATATTTGTAAAAATATGGTCAGTGGACTTCATAATACACTCATTGCGCTCAATATATACATTTTCCGGAGTTTATACGGTCACTAGCTCACCCTAGCTGAGTATGTGTGTGCATGGACGTGTAGGTTGAGCACTTGAGCGTGACCGTGTGTGTTCCGTCGTGTGCTCGGATATGCATGCATTAGGGCGTCGTGCGCGTTTTTGCGACCATGTGTACGTGTGACTGTTGCATACACGTAGGGGGAGTACGTGTACGGGCCACTAAAGGAGCAACCATCATTTCACTCTTCAATGACACGTACGCAATATAAAATGGTTGATATGGAGAGCAAAAGAAAACCACTATATATACACTAGCAGGAGCCTAAGCTACAAGCCTGCTTGCTTGGGTTGCTCTCTTCACAAGCATAGAACGACGGTGGCCACACCGCTGGTCACATATCCGGCCTGATCCCGCAGCTGGGGGAAGGGAACAATGTTCTGCGTAGACGCGGTCGACATCGGCGAGGGAGAAAATCCACAGTTGGTGCGTCCCAATCGGGGGTCACCGCGGTATGGGCCGATGCCACGTCCCAACCGTCTTTCTAGCTACAGCCCGACGTCCCAGGTAGTCCATCTTCCTTTCGGAGCCGGCTTGCTCCACTACCGCAGCTCCCCACGTACTAGCTCCATCTCCATGTCGATCTTTCTCTACTTCTACCGGCTTTTACTTGTGACGAGTTTATGTCTCATGAACTAGTGCCAGTACTATTATTCCAATCACACTTCTTCAATATCTTTGCCATCAGGGATGCTCAGCTCGATTTTAGTGGAACTGCACAAAAGCATCGTATGATCCGAGGGTGCCAGCCGTCTTTCCTTCGACAGGTTCTACCTGGCCAGGAAATTAAATCCTGTTTAGGGTTTAAGTCGTAGTGACCCCATCAGTAGTTTTTCTTTCGTACATGCTCTCACAACTTTTGTCTTCAGTTGTGAAGTAAATATTGGCTATGATGTGTGAGTCATTGAGATGCATCAGCATGCGTGTTAGTTTTCCTTTGTATTTGATGGAATGTTGTAACGGAGCAACCTTGGAGTAAGAATGAAAATGGAGTGGAAAGTTTCCGTTTTTCCGGAGAAAAATGGAAACAGAGAGAAACCAACGTTTCGTTTCGTTGGATCACGCCATAGAGCAAAACCAACGTTTAAATCACGTCTGTCGCGTTCGTGTCTCACCCTCCTCCACGGCTCGACCCCACACGGTCGCTCGGCATGCCACTCACCGCAAACCGAGTATACGATAACTTTCCCACCTGCTTGTCGATGGATCGCGCCATGGAGTACTAGTACTACTGGAAGAGATTGACGAGTTGGGGGAGGACAACTAACTGTAGCACGGACTCCCAAGAACTTTTTACATGCATGTTGTGGCCGGCTATTGCGACCTTTGAACGCGAAGCAGTCGCGTGCACCAGGAAGCGGCGCGGGCGACGCTCTCTTGGCCGACGCACCGCTTCAATGCCGGCGCCAGTGAGAGGTCGCGTCCGCTCTGGCCGGGCATGAATGCAGCACTGACCGTTTCAGGCAGGAAGCACGCGCGGGTGATGAAGAAGGTTCGGGTTGGTCAGGAGCGGCCGTGGCAGCGGTCCGGACGCCTGCAAACAAGAGATGTTGTACGTTAATATTGCCACGTATATAATTAACAACGTAAATAATGTGCCAGTTGGACAAATATGATTGGAGATGGAGATGGAAATGGAAATGGAATTTTACGTAAACACGGATATGCATGTCTATGTCTATGTGTGTGTACGCGATGACTCTCGCGACCTGGAAGCGGGGGCGTGTTTTTGATCGAGTTTTCTTTCTTGGTACGTTAAAAAATTGTCCGCCAGTTTTCGTTTCTTTTTTCCGGGAACACGCATATTCTATTTAAAACCGCTGCTATGGAGAGATTGTTTTACTCCATTATAGCCTCTTGTTTGATAGAGTTTCTCGCGTCTTGCTCTCTCACCCTCTCCATATCAAAACAAGATGACAGTGTCCACACTATCTCTCTCCTCACCGGCGGTCACAGATCCGGCCGAATCCCGTCCGCTGCGGGAGGTGAGGAGGTGCAGCGTTGACGTTGTCGCCGTCGGAGATGGAGGAAGCCGATGCGCACCGTCCTCTCGGAGCCGGCGCTGGCGCGGATGAAGGTCCTCCGCGCCCTTGTTCGCTGCCGTCGTGTGGGCAGATCGTGCCCGCCCGCCTAAGCGACATCTCGCCCACCTGAGGTATAACTTCTTGTACTGGTCCAGCTCCCTAGGTCACTACATGCGGGTTTTCTTCTATGCGACTACTCCCCAGCTCCCCATGTATAGTAGCTAGGGTTCGTCGGCTGGTCCAACATCACCTACTATTATAGAGGAAATGCCACTCGAAAAGTTGTCCTGATTTATGCCTCGGTGGAGGTATACATGTTGTTTCGACAAAAAGTACATGGTGGTTGTGCGGTCATTGTCCATATGCTCCTATTGCTGCTGCTAATCTAATACTATCACTGGTTAAATGAAGAAATGCTTGTTTTCTCGTGTATCCTGGTTTAGTTCCCATCAAGATAATCATGATGTTTCTGTTTGTTGGTGTACTTTTCATAATTCTTATTGACAATTGAGATGTCGTTGTTAATCTTGTAAAACAAAGTAACAACACTATATCCCTTTTTTATATTTTTGGAAACAACGATGCGTATCTCCATACCCGGGCATGTCTTCCTCAATTTTAGTGGAACTGCACAAAATTGGATGGCCATTGTTGTTCCGCCTCACTGTCCTTTGCCACGTGGTTCTTCCTTCCTCGAGCTTGATTACTGAGAAGAAACAGACCACGGTGAGGATTTCTCGAACTTCATAGGTGCCTCACCCAAACTTGATGCCAAATGGATGATGCATCACCACGATGACCTATCGATGCTCATGGTTACGCCTCATGGTTGCGTCGGCTGGTGAAGCTGATCGATTTTCAATGAAAAACAAGCTGTCTTCCATCAGTGCTCTTTGCTTGTTACCCACAAAGATGATATCCTTCGTCCGTTCACCTTGGTTGCGTTGGAGACGCAGTCGTCTTTCACGTTGGTGCAATTTTATCACACAATTGGCTATGAACCAAATGTTTCCTCGAAGAAGGATCGACGTTGGTACTAAGAGCATAAGTTTTGTATTGATTTCTAATCCTTCTCACAACTTTGTCTCCAGCTCCCCTGTAATTGTATTTGTCCAGCTATTAACTTTGATTAAAAAAATGGTGTGGACTAAAAACCCGGATGGACGTAGTAGCCCTCCATTTTTATTTACTCCGCATATTAGATTTGACTGAAGTCAAACTTTATAAAGTTTGACCAAGTTTAGGCCGAACACAACAAACCATAATTATTAGAGAGGGTAAACTATACATACTCTCAAACCTTTCCGATAATTGAAATTAAAATTCTTTATTTGTACACACTCTCACACGTTTCCGATAATTTGGCGCATGTGTGGTTGTTCACTTAAGGGAGGGTAGTGTACCGCACGTGAAGGACAGGAAGTGTGACCAGGACGCGTGGATCGTTAGTTCATCGGAAGTACTCCCTCCGTTCCTAAATATTTGTCTTTCAAGTGGTTTGAAATGGACTACCACATACGGATGTATATAGACATTTTTACAGTGTAGATTCACTCATTTTGCTCCGTATGTAGTCATTTGTTGAAATCTCTATAAAGACAAATATTTAGGAACAGAGGGAGTAGTAGTTTTCTTCACAGGTACGTTAAATAAAGAGTTCCGTTTCGTACTTACACTATTTAAAACGATTGTTATGGAGAGAATAAGAGAACCACTCCACTATATATTATTCGTTTCGTTTTGTACTATATGGACGCAACTTCATTGACTTTAGTGCACCTGCCTTTGGGTTTATGACAGGTGGGCCCAAAATGTGGCTGGCCCACCTGTCATACAGCTAAAAGCAGGTGCAGTTAAGGCACCGGAGCTCAGTCCGTACTACAGTATATATATAAGCTGGAGCCTCAGCGCTTGTTCTCTAGGGTTTGCACTCTCCACACTCTCGCCGCACTATATATATATATATATATACATGCTGGAGGCTCAGTGTTCCTTTGCTAGGGTTTGCTATATTCACAGTCTCTCACCCTCTTCACCAGGTCTAAACAAGACTGCGTTGTGGCCTCTGTCTCTCTCACCCCCTCACAGCTGGCGAAGGAGGCGTCCGGATCCCGTCGCACCGGGAAGGGGAGGAGGTGCAGCATTCACTCTATCGCCTTCGGCGAGGGAGGCAATCCACTGCCGGCTGCGCTTTTCTCTTTCACCCAGCGCCTATGCGGGAGGGCCATCGACCCCTTCTTCCTCACTGCCGTACGTAGTGTGGGCAGATCCGACCTCCCACTGCATGCCTTGCCACATCCCGACGACCCTAAGGTATAGGTTTATTTGAAACCGTCATTGGTCTAGCTGCATGCGGATCTTTTTCGATTCTGTAGTCGAATCTAGGTCTTGGTTCAAAGAGGAAAGAAGGGTGCGGTGGGGTGGAGCATGAATCTAGGACATGGTTCAATGAGGAAAGGAGGGAGGGAAAGTAGTATAGACTAGCTATCCAGCCGCTTTGTTGGTCGAAAAGGGAATAAGGGGGTAACCCAGTACACACATCTGTAAGGAACCGAACTCTTTGTTGAAAAGGGAAAGAAACTGGGGGTCGAGTAGTTTGTGCAGGACTAGATTTGCTGCCCTCAATAGGAAAAAGTTTCAAAGAGAACAAATATGGGACCAACGCAGATATGCCTCTTGGCTACATACTCTGCATCACCCATTTATACGTGTGGACGCACATGGTGCTGGCATGTCCCATGTCCCATCCACATGATCGTGCAGTGTGTTTTGAGATGTTGTGCTACTTGTATTGGTACTGTTTTAAATAAATGTTGAACTAAAGCTATTGTATTAATCTCTTTTCCCATTAAGTAGGGAACAGAAATGGTACCAACCCAGACATGATGCTTGTTGCTTTGTTACAACAAACTCTGCATCACCCCCTTTATAAGTAGATGGAAGCACATGGTGTTGTTGCGCCCACTCGCCCCTGGAACTGTTTATGCTTTTTCTTAATCTAATGCTGATGGTAAAATTAAGCAATGCCACTCTCAGAATTAACTACTGAACTATTTTAAGAGAATTTCTCTGGTAATATGAATCAATGCAACCGTTTTAGAAATGCTACTGTCCTATACTTTGTTTTCCATCAAGATAAGGTAGATGCTTCTTTTTGTGGCTGCATGTTTCATCCTCCTTTATTGGCAGTAATTGTTTCCTTTTTTGCCTCTGTTAAATCAGAGATATCTATTCAACTTGTTGCTATAGCAAACTTATATGTCACACCGGCGGCTTTACTTGATTTCAGTGCAACTGCACAAAACGAGATTGGATTTCCTATTCGTGTTGGCAGATTCATACGTGATCTTGTGTGCCTCATGACAGGTTGGTACTTGCCTTCATCCACATGATCATGTAGTGTGTTTTGAGATGATGTGCTACTTGTATTGGTACTGTTTTAAATAAATGTTGAATTGAAGCTATTGTATTGCTGTCTTTTCCCATTAAGTAGTGAACAAAAATGGGACCAACCCAGACATTATGCTTGTTGCTTTTTTACAACAAACTCTGCATCACCCCCTTTATAAGTAGATGGAAGCACATGTTGTTGTTGCGCTCACTCTCCCCTGGAACTGTTTATGCTTTTTGTTAATCTAATGCCGCTGGTAAAATTAAGCAATGCCACTCTCAGAATTAACTACGGAATCTTATTTCAAAACTGCAACACTTGTTAGGGATTGGCGGGATTACCATTTTTGTGGCCGCATGTTTCATCCTCCTTTATTGGCCAGTAATTGATTCCTTTTTGCCTCTGTTAAAACAGGGATATCTATTCAACTTGTTGCTATTGCGACATTTTGCTTCGCTTAATTTTGGTGGAACTGCACAAAATGAGACCGGATTTCCATATATGTGTTGAGATCTCTTTTAGATCTTCCTCAGGAGTTGTTTCAAATCTTGGTCTTGAAAGGTCAATACCTACTTTCATCAGAATTAACTACTGAATCTTAGTTCAAAACTGCAACACTTGTTAGGGATCGGCAGGAGTACCATTTCTGTTAGGGATCGGCCGGAGTACATGTTTAAGAAATGTATTGTTCATATAATGTCTCTGTTATTATATATCAGTTACAGTGTTTTGCAAATGGTTCTATCCTGCTTTGTAGTTCTTTCTACATGTTTAACAAAGGTATTGTTAAGATAATGTCTCTGTTAAAATGAATCAGTCGCATGTTTTAGGAATGATACTTTTCTGCTTTGTCGTTCTTTATACATGTTGAAACAAGGCATTGTTAAGATAATGTCTCAGTTAATATGAATGAATCACACTGATTGAGAATTGCTACTCTCCTGCTTTGTTTCCCATTAAGATAAGGTAGATCAGTAGATGTTTTTCTCCTGGGAGTACAGGTCATCAACCGTTATTTCTCAGTAATTGTTTCCCTTATACCTATTGTTGCTTACAGGGATATCAAAATTAAAGCTCGTTTTTATTCCGACTTTGATTTTAGTTGAACTGCACAAAAGGAGCCAACGTGTCTAAGGCAAACTGCTGCACTAGTAGGTCCAGTTGGTCTTACCACTTTGCAGAAAGAAGCAGTCACTGTTTGCGCTACATTACACAAGGAATGATCGAGAAGCTTTACAGAGTATTAGTAGATGCTGGTGACATGACTAGTCTGCAGAGAGCATAGGAAACTCTACAACACGTGGAGTGCACTGGGCAAAAAGTGCCCAAACAAGTACAGGAAGCCAGGACAGGACTCCAAATCTGTCAATGTCATTCTAAGCAACAATGATGGGGCATCCGGGTATGGTAATCTGTTTACCGTACTTTCAGTTTGTTAGTCCACCGATTGGTGGGTTGACACTGGGGCCAATATTCATGTGTGTGCTGCTGTGTCTTTGTTTTCTTGCAGCATATAAATACGATATCCACAGGGATGCTCAGCTTGATTTTAGTGGAACTGCACAAAATGTCCAGATGGTTTGTGTCCTCCATAATACTTCATCATGCACAATACATCGAATGGTTCTCTAATCATTCGTCGTCACCTTGAGCGACCGGACTGGCCATTAAGAAGGGTAAGAAGAAAGACAAAAAGAGAGATGGCTGCTTTACTTGTGGTTCGGAGGAACACTGAGCAAACAAGTGCCCAAACAAGTACCAAGAAACCAGGACAGGACTCCAACTCTGTTAATGTCACTCTAAGCAACAATGATGGGGCATCTGGGTATGGTAATCTGTTTACCGTACTTTCAGTTTGTTAGTCCACCGATTGGTGGGTTGACACTGGGGCCAATATTCATGTGTGTGCTGATGTGTCTTTGTTTTCTGGAAGCATATAAATACGAAATCCACAGGGATGCTCAGCTTGATTTTAGTGGAACTGCACAAAATGTTCAGATGGTTCGTGTCCTCCATAATACTTCATCATGCACAATACATCGAATGGTTCTCTAATCATTCGTCGTCACCTTGAGCCACCGGACTATCAGATGACAAACTGATGACAAACCCTGCCCGTTCCACAATCATAGGCATTACATATTTTGAATGGGAAAAGCTTGTCAAAGTTGACATTAGTTTAATATATTGGAATTGGAAAACCTTGTCAATTTTTGCTCATTGATGTTAGCCAGAAGACATGCATTTGATATTTTTGAGTGGGACGCCCTTTGCTGTGAGCAACGTCGATCGTTTTTTCCTATTCCTGTCTTCAGTTCAGAAGTAAATATTTACTCTGCTGAGATGCATTTTCACATGAATGTTGACTTATGTAAGATATTTTAAGAGTTTGTTCTGAATATTGTCTATGTAATGCCAGGCCTTGTGTTTGATTGCAAAGTTGAGCTTGGAATGTTGTGGCATGCGGCATCACGAGCTGTTCACCGTGCCTCCTGAGAATAATGCTTCGTATTGTTTTGCATGTCGATCTAATGCCAGTGATTTGCTTGTTAGGAAGATCATCCTCTTCTGTAGTTTCCGTGCTTAAGAAGTTCATCGTCTTATGTTTCATTCATAGCCTATACGACAAGTCGGGTAGGTTAGACGTGAAACCATATGATCTTCCGACCAACTCATCATCTTAGGCCGTGATTGGATCGTCGTTGTCCAACCAAAACCGCTTGTAAAACTGACGCTTGTAAATAAAAGCAGATGGTCTTGGGCGAAGCGCTTGGTTGGTCGATTTCGACTAGTAAAATATACACTGGTCTCTCAAATTACACGCGTAACCCGCCGGTTTTACTTACAGACCTCGGGCCCTCGGTTTCATTACGCCTGTATTTTACGCGTTGTTTCCGATGACGAGTAAATTACACTTGTATCTTAATACAAGTGTGAAATAAACCAGAGCTCCCAAGCGCGGCCTTACCGTTTCATGCCGTCTCAGTCTCTCGAAGGTGCTCATAGGTGTCCGATGATCCTGGCTTCCTGAATGAGCAGTGGGTGCTGTATCAGACCATCCGTAGGGCCCGCGAGGCCCTCTCCGTCGTCCTTCGAGTTGTTGCGCTCGCCGTGGCGCCGAGCATTGTTAACATGGTCAATGAACATGAGGATTCATGAGATGACTTTATTTTGACTGGATGACAGTAGGGACCCACTAGGGCCATAGTCGTACGTACGCAAGTGCCTCCTTATTATGTACAACTATTTTTTTGCTTCCTCCTGGTTTCCTGACATCACGGTCCCACACCATTGTCAACCTATGTAGTCAATATAAACGAGAGAATTGCACAAGGTGCGGCCGATAGCTGGGACCAAGCAGCTCGAGCAGTATTCGTGTTTTTGAGGCGTGAGCATTGCATAGTTTTTCTTGGCGATGTTTTCGTTGTTGTTCAGAGGAGAGCAGGGTATTAACTGGGCGGGCTGTGGCCCGTCTAGCCCAGGACAGATATCCAGCCCAGATATTTTTTTTTCAAGATGAAAATGGCTAGCCCAGCTATACGTTTTTGAGGAATACCCAGGCAAGGTCAACTTGTTATTCTCTGCCCCGCTGGGCTGCAAATCTTTCCTAGGAGGGATGCATTAGGCTTAACAGGAAAATGGGCTTTAAAAAATAATAAATGGGATGTAATTATAAAAACTGGACAGTAACTATAAAAAAATGCACCAAACACGAAATTAGTTTATAAAATATTATTTATGGATTTTGAAAATCTTAATTTTTAATTATTGCGCGCGCAATGTTTCGTTAGATCTTTACGTAATACAAATTTATATTTAATCTGACTAGAAATTTCGGGATAAAAATATTTCGGATCCCATCAAAATGTGGGAAATTTTATTGAATTCTGTCTTGAACGGTTGGTTGAAATTATTAATCGTTTTCCTAGCTAGAAAATGGGCTGTACTTTTAACAAACTGTAAATGGGTTGTAGTAAATTCCATTAGAATTCAAAAATGGGTTGTACATTCTTACAAATCGCAAATGGGCTATAAGTTCTCTGCCACACACTTGTGGGCCTACTAAGTTGACGCGTCCCCTAAAAATAGAAGTTGACGCGTATGCAAGGCTTTGTCAACTTATTATAGTCAACACACAGTTCTAGCAGCAGTGGCCGTTGGATGTCCATCCAACGGATGCCGTGCTTCTTCTTCAATCTCGGATATTCTAGCTTCACCCGCCCAAAAAAATGATTCCTCCCCCTGACATATGGGGCACACCGTTTCGGAAGCTGACCTGTGGGCCTACTAAGTTGACGCGTACCAAGGGCTTTGTCAACTTAGTCAATATAAACGATTCTAGCTGCAGTGACCGTACGATGTCCATCCAACGGCTGTAGTGCTTGTTCAACCTCTGGTCTTCTTGCTCCAGCCTCCCAAAGCAGCGCCGGTCGTGCCGCCTGCTCCTGCCTCCCGTGGCCGGCTGTGTTGCTGCGGAGGCCTCACCGCTCCCTACTACTCCCATCGCTGGCCAGGACATCCCTCCACTCACCCACACCTCCTGTTATTCTGCAGCGACGGCGGCCTCACACCGCAGCCGAACCAGTGAACCCTCGTACTCCTCTCCGCGTGGGTATCCACTGCCGCGTCTTCCCCGGCTCCGTGTCGTCCCCTTCCTAGGCCTCGCCGTCGTCCACCGCCGTGGTGCTCTCGCCCCAGCGTGGTCAATGTGGTCAACGACCGACTTCCATCGGAAGAGTACTGTACGTGGAGAGGCTGACAGCTGGGTCCACAGCAGCCGCAAGGAAGTGGCTCCTTATTACGCGCAAAATAATTATTCCTACACCTGACAGCGGGGACCCACCGGACGGGCCACCATATTTCGTGAAAAAAACGTTTCCCCCTGACCAGCTACATCTTTGCACGCAAGGAAGTGCGTCTGGGCAAAAAAAACGATTCGCCCCCTGACTGCTGGGACCTACCAGCTACATCTTCGCACGCAAGGAAGTGCGTCCAGGCAAAAAAACGATTCGCCCCCCTGACTGTTGGGACCCACCAGCTATATCTTCGCACGCAAGGAAGTGCCTGGCAGTCGGGACCCACCTAGTCGAAGCGTATATAGCGTTGTGATTCTGGTCGCGAACGTGTATGTACATACTGGTCGATGTAGAGCGCGCACGTGTCGTAGTAGAGGCGCGCATGTAGCGTGTACACGTACGTACAACGACCAGTGTGCAAGAAAGAAAATACGGCCACGTATGTACATACGGGCGGGGTCTCGAACGCCTACTCGCGCATACGTACGACCAGTGCTCGTGTACATGGCTGGGTCGGAACGGAGAAACAGCGTCGTCGTCGTGTTCATGGGGAGCCAACCGGCTGGGTCGAAACAGAATGTGTCGTCGTGTTCATCGGGAGGGTTTGGACGGAACAGCCGATGGAAACGAGGCCTGGCGTACCGTAGAACAGAGGAAACGGCCTTGTGTTTGACTGGCCACGTTCGAAACGGGATCCTGTTCATCGGGAGGGGTCTGGCGTACCGCAAAACGGAGGAAACAGACCTCCTACGGTCGAAACGGGGGTCCTGTTGATCGGGAGGGGTGTGGCGTACCGCAAAATGGAGGAAACAGACTTGTGTTGGAGCGCTATGGTCGAAACAGGGGTCCTGTTCATCGGGAGGGGTGTGGCGTACCGCAAAACGGGACTACATGGGATACTGTTCATCTCCACTGTCGACCCCCTCCAGCCTCCACGGGCTACTGTTCATCCACCGTCGACCTCCTCCAGCCTCCACCTGCGACTGTTCATCCACGGGCTCTTGTTCATCCAGCCTCCACCGCGCGCTACTCCACTGGCTACAGTTCAACCAGCCCTCTCCACGGGCTCCTGTTCAACCATCCCTACACGGGCTACTGTTCATCCAGCCCTCCACCGTCTACTGTTCATCCAGCCCTCTCCACGGGCTCCTGTTCAACCACCCCTCCACGGGCTACTGTTCATCTAGCCCTCCATCGTCTACTGTTCATCCAGCCCTCCATGGGGTGGTCCTGTTCATCCAGCCCTCCACGGGGTCCTGTTCATCCAGCCCCAACCGGCTCGATCGATCGGGGTCCTGTTCATCCAGAGGCAACACCACGGGGTCCTGTTCATCCACCCCCACCGGGAACTGTTCATCCAAACCCCCCAGCAACGCTCACTGTTCATCCAGATGCAGCATCGATCGGCTTCAGTTAGCAGCACTAGCGAAGGAATCGCTCGATCGGGATCAGTTAACAGCCATCGATCGATCGCTCGGGTTCAGTAACACGTAGCCTGCAGTGCAATCGCTCGGGTTCAGTTAGAACCCAATGCCTCGCTCGGGTTCAGTTAGAGCCCAACGCCTCGCACCCACGCGCGTGCGTGTACGAGAGAAACGCGCATCGCTCGGCCCCGACCACCCACCGTAACCGGGAACACCCTGATATTTTCCTCGCCCTCGCTTCTACCACGGTTTTTTCGTCATGGACGGCCCAAAGAATGTCATGCAGCTGCGTCTCCGGCCCGCCCAGGACGAAAAGCCCATTTTTCGTCATGATTTTTTGTCATAGAAGTAGGAGCCCACCACATCTATGATGATACCGGGTTTGTCACAATTATCGTCATAGAAGTGTCATAAGTATGACAGAAATTTTTTTCGTTCGGCCCAAAATGTCACGGATGTGTCTTTTTTTGTAGTGAGTAGTAGATGCAGAATCGTTTCGGTCTACTTGTCGTAGATGTGATGCCTATATACATAATCATGCCTACATATTCTCATAACTATGCACTTTTCTATCAATTGCTCGACAGTAATTTGTTCACCCACCGTAATACTTATGCTATCTTGAGAGAAGCCACTAGTGAAACATATGGCCCCCGGGTCTATTTTCCATCATATAAATTTCCAATCTATTTTACTTTGCAATCTTTACTTTCAATCTATATCATAAAAAATATCAAAAATATTTATCTTATTATCTCTATCAGATCTCACTTTTGCAAGTGGTCATGAAGGGATTGACAACCCCTTTATCGCGTTGGTTGCAAGGTTCTTATTTGTTTGTGTAGGTACGAGGCGACTTGCGTGTAGTCTCCTACTGGATTGATACCTTGGTTCTCAAAAACTGAGGGAAATACTTACGCTACTTTGCTGCATCACCCTTTCCTCTTCAAGGGAAAACCAATGCAGTGCTTAAGAGGTAGCCAGAAGGATTTCTGGCGCCGTTGCCGGGGAGGCTTACGCCAAGTCAAGTCAAGATTTGATCTCCCAGCAACTAGCCATTTCTGGCGCCGTTGCCGGGGAGATCTACGCCAAGTCAAGTCAAGTCAAGACATACCAAGTACCCATCACAAACTCTTATCCCTCGCATTACATTATTCGCCATTTGCCTCTCGTTTTCCTCTCCCCCACTTCACCCTTGCCGTTTTATTCGCCCTCCGTTCGCCTCTTTTCGCTTGCTTCTTGTGTACTCGTTCTTTGTGCACTTTGCTGCCATCATGTCTGAAATTGGGGAGGTTATTGTTGATAGGGATAGTGGTAATAACATGGAAAACTTTGATGCTTTTGATGATCCTCATGAAGAACCTACTATTTTACACACTAAAAAGTTTCGGATTGGTAGTGGAAATATTATTGGAAAAGGAGTTATTCAAGATTTCTTTACTTGTGCCGGTACCTTGCCCTCTATGGGTGGGTCTATTCTTCATAGAACTAGTAGTCTTGCGGATGCTATATCCTTGCTTGTAGTTGAACTTGAAAGAAAATTTGTTCATATGCATCCTTGCATACAAAGGATTTTTCTAGAGTTTTCCAATATTGAGCATTCTTCTGTTAAGCGGGCAGCTACTATCTTTTTGGCACATGAGTTCAGATTTATAATGAAAGAGGCCAATGAAATTTTTGCGCATTATAGGGTGGACGCTGGTCGTCCTCCCATAGAAGCTATCCTTTTTAATCAAGAAGACTTAATGCGTTTACGATCTTTAGATCATGTTGCTTACAATGAAAACCTTAGAAAGAAGGTTCCTACCGATGTTCTAGTTGATAGAATTTCTGAACTCAATGATGATTTTGCTATTCAGAATAATGGGTTAGGTTTTTCTCTTGAGCAAAGGCTCATGACTTTTTGCCAAAAGAATGCTTATAATGATGAATTGGTTGTGCAATATAAGGGGCCAAAGGAGGAACCCATACCTCCCGAGCTTGATCTTGGGGACTTTTGTCCCATTAAATTTAGCCCTTTTGATTACTTTTGCTTGCCACAAAGAAAACTTGCTGCTGAACGTAGGGAGTATGAGATGTGTTTTCGCGATTTTCCCTATCATTATTATGGCAATACCTAGATCTATTCTTGCCTCAATGCCTAGCTAGGGGCGTTAAACGATAGCGCTTGTTGGGAGGCAACCCAATTTTATTATTGTTTCTTGCTTTTTATTTCTGTTTAGTAATAAATATTTGATCTAGCCTCTGGTTAGATGTGGTTTTATGTTTTAATTAGTGTTTGTGCCAAGTAAAACCTATATGATCATCTTGGATGATAGTTATTTGATCTTGCTGAAAAAGTAAGAAACTTTCTGCTCACGAAAATAATTGTTAAAAATCACCAGAACGTGATAAAAATACTGATTCCAATTGCAGTAGATCAATAAACAAATTATTTAGGTCGTCCTATTTTGGTAGAATTTTTGAGTTACAGAAAGTTTGCGTTTGATACAGATTACTACAGACTGTTCTGTTTTT
>NC_057799.1:375007427-375040796 GCF_018294505.1 Triticum aestivum | reverse complement strand
GGGTATGAACCATAGATAAGTTGGAATACAGTAGGTTTAACACCAATATAAATAAGGAATGAGTTCATTACAACACCTTAAAGTGGTGGTTTGATTTATTTCACTAACGGAGCTCATGAGATTTTCTGTTGAGTTTTGTGTTGTGAAGTTTTCAAGTTTTGGGTAAAGATTTGATGGATTATGGAATAAGGAGTGGCAAGAGCCTAAGCTTGGGGATGCCCAAGGCACCCCAAGGTAAAATTCAAGGACAACCAAAAGCCTAAGCTTGGGGATGCCCCGGAAGGCATCCCCTCTTTCGTCTTCATCCATCGGTAACTTTACTTGATGTTATATTTTTATTCACCACATGATATGTGTTTTGCTTGGAGCGTCTTGTATGATTTGAGTTTTTGCTTTTTAGTTTACCACAATCATCCTTGCTGTACACACCTTTTGGGAGATACACACATGAATCGGAATTTATTAGAATACTCTATGTGCTTCACTTATATCTTTTGAGATAAATAATTTTGCTCTAGTGCTTCACTCATAACTCTTAGAGCACGGTGGTGGTTTTATTTTATAGAAATTATTGATCTCTCATGCTTCACTTATATTATTTTGAGACTCCTTTAGAACAGAATGGTAATTTGCTTTGGCTATAAAACTAGTCCTAATATGATAAGCATCCAAGATTGGTATAATAAAAACTTTCAAGTAAAGTACATTGAATACTATGAGAAGTTTGATACTTGATGATTGTTTTGAGATATGAAGATGGTAATATTAGAATTGTGCTAGTTGAGTAGTTGTGAATTTGAGAAATACTTGTGTTGAGGTTTGCAAGTCCCTTAGCATGCACGTATGGTAAACGTTGTATAACAAATTTGAAACATGAGGTGTTCTTTGATTGTCATCCTTACGAGTGGCGGTCGGGGACGAGCGATGGTCTTTTCCTACCAATCTATCCCCCTAGGAGCATGCGCGTAATTCTTGGTTTTTGATGACTTGTAGATTTTTGCAATAAGTATGTGAGTTCTTTATGACTAATGTTGAGTCCATGGATTATACGCACTCTCACCTTTCCATCATTGCTAGCCTCTTCGGTACCGTGCATTGCCCTTTCTCACCTTGAGAGTTGGTGCAAACTTCGCCGGTGCATCCAAACCCCGTGATATGATACGCTCTATCACACATAAACCTCCTTATATCTTCCTCAAAACAGCCACCATACCTACCTATTATGGCATTTCCATAGCCATTCCGAGATATATTGCCATGCAACTTTCCGTCGTTTCATTTATTATGACACGCTTCATCATTGTCATATTGCCTTGCATGATCATGTAGTTGACATCGTATTTGTGGCAAAGCCACCATGCATAACTTATCATACATGTCACTCTTGATTCATTGCCCATCCCGGTACACCGCCGGAGGCATTCATATAGAGTCATATTTTGTTCTAGTATCGAGTTGTAATCATTGAGTTATAAATAAATAGAAGTTTGATGATCATCATTAATAGAGCATTGTCCCAAATAAAAAAAATAAAAAAAGAAAAAGAAAGGCCAAATAAAAAAATAAAGGCCCAAAAAAGAGAAAAGAAATAAAAAGGGACAATGCTACTATCCTTTTTTTCCACACTTGTGCTTCAAAGTAGCACCATGATCTTTATGATAGAGAGTCTCTTGTTTTGTCCCTTTCATATAATAGTGGGAATTTTTCATTATAGAACTTGGCTTGTATATTCCAACAATGGGCTTCCTCAAATGCCCTAGGTCTTCGTTAGCAAGCAAGTTGGCTACACGCCCACTTAGTTTCTTTTGTTGAGCTTTCATACATTTATAGCTCTAGTGCATCCGTTGCATGGCAATCCCTACTCCTTGCATTGACATCAATTGATGGGCATCTCCCTAGCCCGTTGATTAGCCGCGTCAATGTGAGACTTTCTCCTTTTTTGTCTTCTCCACATAACCCCCATCATTATACTCTATTCCACCCATAGTGATATATCCATGGCTCACGCTCATGTATTGCGTGAAGGTTGAAAAAGTTTGAGATTACTAAAGTATGAAACAGTTGCTTGGCTTGTCACTGGGGTTGTGCATGATGAGAGCATTCTTGTGTGACGAAAATGGAGCATGACCAAACTATATGATTTTGTAGGGATGAACTTTCTTTGGCCATGTTATTTGAGAAGACATAATTGCTTAGTTAGTATGCTTGAAGTATTATTATTTTTATGTCAATATTAAACTTTTATCTTGAATCTTTCGGATCTGAACATTCATGCCACAATAAAGAAAATTACATTGGAAAATATGCTAGGTAGCATTCCACATCAAAAATTCTGTTTTTATCATTTACCTACTCGAGGACGAGCAGGAATTAAGCTTGGGGATGCTTGATACGTCTCCAACGTATCTATAATTTTTGATTGTTCCATGCTATTATATTATCTGTTTTGGATGTTTAATGGGCTTTATTATACACTTTTATATTATTTTTGGGACTAACCTACTAACCAAAGGCCCAGTGCAAATTGCTGTTTTTTGCCTATTTCAGTGTTCCGCAGAATAGGAATATCAAACGGAATCCGAACGGAATGAAACCTTCGGGAGAGTGATTTTTGGAACAAACGCAATCCAGGAGACTTGGAGTGGACGTCAAGAAAGAAACGAGGAGGCCACGAGGCAGGAGGGCGCGCCCAGAGGGGTAGGAGCGCCCCCACCCTCGTGGCTCCCCTGACCGACTTCTTTCGCCTATATATACTCATATACCCCGAAAACATCCGAGAGCACCACGAAACCCTATTTCCACCGCCGCAGCCTTATGCACCCGTGAGATCCCATCTTGGGGCCTTTTCCGGCGCTCCGCCGGAGGTGGAATCGATCACGGAGGGCTTCTACATCAACACCATAGCCTCTCCGATGATGTGTGAGTAGTTTACCACAGACCTTCGGGTCCATAGTTATTAGCTAGATGGCTTCTTCTCTCTCTTTGGATCTCAATACAAAGTTCTCCTCAATCTTCTTGGAGATCTATTCGATGTAATTCTTTTTTGCGGTGTGTCTGTCGAGATCCGATGAATTATGGGTTTATGATCAAAATTATCTATGAAAAATATTTGAGTCTCCTCTGAATTCTTTTATGTATGATTTGTTATCTTTGCAAGTCTCTTCGAATTATCAATTTCGTTTGGCCTACTAGATTGATCTTTCTTGCAATAGGAGAAGTGCTTAGCTTTGGGTTCAATCTTGCGGTGTCCTTTCCTAGTGACAGCAGGGGCAGCAAGGCACGTATTGTATTGTTGTCATCGAGGATAAAAAGATGGGGTTTATATCATATTGCTTGAGTTTATCCCTCTACATCATGTCATCTTGCCTAATGCGTTACTCTCTTCTTATGAACTTAATACTCTACATGCATGCTGGATAGCGGTCGATGTGTGGAGTAATAGTAGTAGATGCAGAATCGTTTCGGTCTACTTGTCGCGGACGTGATGCCTATGTACATGATCATGCCTAGATATTCTCATAACTATGCACTTTTCTATCAATTGCTCGACAATAATTTGTTCACCCACCGTAATACTTATGCTATGTTGAGAGAAGCCACTAGTGAAACCTATGGCCCCCGGGTCTATTTTCCATCATATAAGTTTCCAATCTATTTTACTTTGCAATCTTTACTTTCAATCTATATCATAAAAAATATCAAAAATATTTATCTTATTATCTCTATCAGATCTCACTTTTGCAAGTGGCTGTGAAGGGATTGACAACGCCTTTATCACGTTGGTTGCAAGGTTCTTATTTGTTTGTGTAGGTACGAGGCTAATTGCGTGTAGTCTTCTACTGGATTGATACCTTGGTTCTCAAAAACTGAGGGAAATACTTACGCTAATTTGCTGCATCACGCTTTCCTCTTCAAGGGAAAACCAACGCATTGCTCAAGAGGTAGCAGTGGTGGAAGAGCCCGGGGAGTCCATGGCGGTGTCTAGGGTTGGGGTGGAGAGGCGGCTAGGGTTGTAGGGAGGGGGAGGGAGGTGGGCAGCGGCTGCGGGTGAGAGAGGCGGCTGCGGCGGCAGGGAAAGATGGCGGCGCAACGGGACAGTGGCAGCGCGGCGAGGTAGAAGCGCGGCGGGCTGTGGGTCGGTGCGACGGGGAGGAGCGGAAGCGGCGGCGACACGAGGCGGCGGCGGCGTCGGAGGAGGACGTGGCGGCGGCGGGGTGCGGTGGCGGTGGAGAACGGCGGCTGCGGCTTGACCTAGGTCAGGAACTTTAGGGATGATACCATGTTGGAGAACGGGTTGGCAATGCAATACTCGATGTATTACAAGTGGGCCTCAACCTCAATTATACAAGACTAGAAGGTGGGCCAGGATATACACATATACATGCAACACATATATTCAACACTCGGTGTGGATCCATCACTAAACCTGGCATGGGTGGCCCAGCCCGGCATTCTGGCCGGGCTCGAGCCTCGCCTTCCCACCCACAGCCCACCCCGATGCCCAGAAAAGCTGGAGATTATGTGATTTTTGGGATATTGAAGGCAAAACTTATATAATATAACATTATCTAATCCCAAAACTACTACTATTATTATTTTTAGATATGAAAAGCAGACATTTTTCGTGCCTCGGGCCAAGTTGGGCCCAGACTTGTGATTTAGAGGTCAGGCTTTGTAAACCCAGCCCGGCCCGGTCAATGCCCAGGTTTACCTATCACCACTCATTTATGTGGAGGTGGATCCATTCCGTTTTCAGTAGAAAGACACGGTCACAATCCTTCTCGCATGGAATTTTTCCCGGAAGACACATCCTTCTCTCATGCTGAACTCTCATTGCGACATGGGCTTTGAGTAGGCTGGAACCTTTCATTAGGATCCACTGGGATGATGCTACTGTTTAGATGCCCTTGAAGCATATTCATGATGTCCCTAGCTTCCTCGTCTCATGCTGGTATCCTCGCTCACAACTCTTCTATCTCCAAGGTTACAATTTCTAGGAGGAATTCGGCAGAGCTGTGCGATGTGTATTTGCTCCTAGCTCGATGACAAAGACGTTCATTGCTGGCGAAGTTCCTACATTACCCATCTCTTTACTTGGGCTTGGGATCATGGGAGGCGATCTTCCATCGACCACATCCTTTGTCATAGCACACATTGGCAGGATCTTGTTGCTTCCTGACGTGATCGAATTTGAATTGTAGGCTAGAGAGCCCTTGGAGTATGCCTCAGCTACGAACCCAGTTGGTGAGGGGTAGTAGCTGCTCCTGGGGTATCTATAGCTTTGCAATTAGGACATGAATGGTACCGCCGAGCTGTCTACTAACCCATACCATGGCACTTAGTATGGGTAATACCCTGCTGATAGTACACTGCCCCACCCTTTTTTTTGAGAATTACACTGCCCCACCCTTGCAATGTAGTCGAAGTATGTTGTAGGGGATCCATAGTAGATCCCAGTGCAATACATCGAGCAGTCGGGGTCGTAGCGCGTGTTACCGGTGTAACCCTCGGTCCAACCAGCTTGGGTCCAGGAAGTCGTTGATGGGGTTAGAAGTGTTGATGTAGATCCACCCAAAAAGGTCGGAAACACTAACGCCCACACGTTTGGCACTTCTCCAACTCGCACACATGCCTGAATCGCCGTCGATTCAATTTTGCACGAATCTTGACACCAGAAGGCAGATTTCGTGTGCCACGTAGGACAAGGCCGGTGTGTGGTGTGTAGTTAGTTCGCCCGCACGCCGTTTCTTCCTCGGACGATAGCGGTTGCGAGTCAGGGCATGCGGTGGAACTGCCGTCGCGCCCGCATGCTGCGCACGACTTCGGTTGCCGTCTCCCATGACTCGCCATTCCCTCCCCTCGCTGCGGTTTCATTACTCCCCTTCGCATTCATTTCTCCCCAACCCACTATGCACAACAGTTCCATTCGATTGTAGGAGAAGACGAGAGGAGGAGGAGGCGGCGGCGGAAGAGTCGACAACATTCGCGGCCGTTGCTGGGGTTCACCGGACCAGAGGGTCGTCGCCGGAGCAGCCGCAGTGAGAAGGTAAGGCTATCGAAGCTGCTCACATTTCTCGCTGCGAAATTTGTTCCCCTCCCTCCATGGTCACATTCCCCTCGAGTATTCTCGAGATTCCGGCGGATTCGCGGCGCTCCGGTGTCCCCGTCGGCAGTGGAGTTGCGTGTTTGCCATTTAGGGCGGCATTGCGCAGTTCTGTCGCCGTCGCAGTGGTAGTCATTCCGGTGAGGTTTGCCCGATCGGCAACCACATCTGTATATACGACAGATTAGTTCCTACATTTGCCCTATGCGAGCGATTTCTAGTTGTTAGTTCTGATTTACCTCGAAGGCTATGGTCATCACCGTTTTTAGGGCGTTTTTTGTTGTTGAATTCAGGGTATGATAGTTGTGAATGAACCCTAGATCTAGTTAGGTGCATTTCAAAGTGTAGGATAATGACAGTCATGGCAATTTCAACACCCTTGTTTTTTCCCCAACTATCATCACTGATGGCAACTAATTTTCTGAATCAACTATGTCAGTTGCCATGTCATTTGTAGGATAATGTTAGTTTATCAGGTCCAAGTCAGGGAGTAATTTTTGTGTATGATTTCTATATCTAGGTAGTTGCATATTTAAGTGTGTGATAATGGCAGTCACGGCAATTTCATTGCATTTGTTTACCTACAACTATCCTCTAAGTGGCAACTAAATTTGTGAATCAACTATGCCAGTTGCCATGTTATATGCTGAGTAATGGCAGTTTGACTGTACAATAGACTCACTACGTTGCCATGCTGATTTGTGATAGCACAACATATTTGATTGCATTACATGGCAACTCATTTTTTATGAGGTCAGGGTGTGCGTTGCCACATTATGTGTTGTAGACTGGAAGTTGTCTGTCCTATTTGAAGTGCCTTAGCTGCCACATCTTTTGTTTGTTAACATGGCAACTTGAACCTAGTAGATGTGACCTGTACTTTTATGAAGCCAATGCGTTAGTTTCCACATTACATGTTGGACAATCCTAGTTGGGTGTTCCTCTGTACTGCCTCAGTTGCCACTTTTATTAGCGCCAACATGGCAACTTGATTCTGCTACATGGCAACTGCTTCATTAACAACTACATGGCAAATACAGAAACATGGCAACTAGACATGTGTGTGCTTCTTAATGAAGCAGTTGCCATGTTTCTGTATTTGCTTATTCATTTGATTATTTTCATGCCTATTTGTGCATGTTCAGCACATGGCAATTACTCCCTTTTCAGATGATAAAACTTTGGGGTAACCATGGGAGTTTTCATTTTTGTTTATCGATGATATACAGTGAATCGTTACTTCATGCATTTTTGTCTGCATCTGTCGGCTGTGTTTTCATTTCACGCTAACGTGTTTTTGTTCTTACTGTAGCACAATGGCTCGTGGTGACCATCAAGATGATGATGATGACTTCATGTAGTTACCGCCAGCAAATCGTGCGGCTGGTCGTACAAAAGATGGCGATGAGGTCACTCTCCCCCTATGTTTTAATTTGACATTGAGTTTTCAATCTTCTGTTAGAACTAAATTTTTACTACATTGAACATGGCAACAAATGATCCTTTTTGTGTTATGCAGAAGAAGAAACGTCACCGCAACAGGGCTTCGCAAGAACGCCTGACTATATTGACCGAGGGATTTACTGATGAGCAGAAGGGAGCTCGCGGTGAGATGGGGATGCAGGCTCTGATGGATGTTCGGTGCAAGAACCTAGTAAATCTTGTATGTGACTGACTCGGTGAGATATATGAGCCTGCGTCTAGGGAATTCATGATTCCGGGACGTGGAAGACTGCCTTTGGATGAGGAATCTGTGTTCTGCACTTTGGGTGTGCCCCGTGGAGAAATCAAAGTGTCGTATGAGGTGAATAATAAGATTGAGGAAGCTTTGTTCGCCCGTTTGTTTCTTGGAATGGCATTCATGCCTAATATGACTGTGCTTGCAACTTCGCTAGAGGGCATGAGAACGCATGGCGAGGTATTTAAGATGAAGCTGCTGATGTACTTGATCTCAGCTGTCTTTGCGCCTACCACATGTCTTTGCCCAAGCAACAAGTTGATCGCTCTCTGACTATAGCGCCAGAAAAGCTCTTGTCTGCTAGGACTACGTCAGTATTTCCCCAAAGAGGAAGGGATGATACGGCACAACGACGGTAGGTATTTCCCTCAGTGATGAAACCAAGGTTATTGAACCAGTAGGAGAACCAAGCAACACAACGTAAACAACACCTGCACACAAATAACAACACCTCGCAACCCGATGTGTTAAAGGGGTTGTCAATCCCTTTCGGGTAACGATGCCGGAAATTTGTGATAGATTGAAATAATAGATCGCGAATAAAATAAAGTGCAACAAAGTATTTTATTTTTTTGGTTTAACAGATCTGAAAAAAATGCAAAGGAAAAGTAGATCGCAAAGAAAATATATGAGAAAGAAGACCCGCGGGCTGTAGGTTTCACTAGTGGCTTCTCTCGAGAAAAATAGCAAATGGTGGGTAAACAAATTACTGTTGGGCAATTGATATAACTTCAAATAATTATGACGATATCCAGCCAATGATCATTACATAGGCATCACGTCCAAGATTAGAAGACCGACTCCTGCCTGCATCTACTACTATAACTCCACACATCGACCGCTATCCAGCATGCATCTAGTGTATTAAGTTCATGGAAAAACTGAGTAATGCAATAAGAAAGATGACATGCTGTAGACAAGATCCGTTTATCTATTGCGTAGATATAGATCCCATCTTTTTATCCTTAGTAGCAACGATACATACGTGTCGTTTCCCTTTCTGTCACTGGGATCGAGCACCATAAGATCGAACCCACTACCGGGCACCTCTTCCCATTGCAAGATAAATAGATCAAGTTGGCCAAACAAAACCCAAATATCGGAGAAGAAATACGAGGCTATAAGAGATCATGCATATAAGAGATCAAAGAAACTCAAATAACTTTCATGGATATAAAAAGATATAACTGATCATAAACTCGAAGTTCATCAGATCCCAACAAACACACCGCAAAAAGAGTTACATCATATGGATCTCCAAGAGACCATTGTATTGAGAATTCAGCGAGAGAGAGAGAAAGCCATCTACCTACTAACTACGGACCCGAAGGTCTACAAAGAACTACTCACGCATCATCGGAGAGGCGCCAATGGAGGTGGTGAACCCCATCCGAGATGGTGTCTAGATTGGATCTGGTGGTTCTGGACTCTGCAGTGGCTGGATGAATATTTCGTCGACTCCCCTAGGGTTCTGGGGTTTTTGGGGGTATTTATAGAGCAAAGAGGCGGTCCGGGGGGCATCCGAGGTGGGCACAGCCCACCAGGGCGCGCCTGGGCCTCCTGGCGCGCCCTGGTGGGTTGTCCCCTCCTCGGAACTCCCCCCAGGTGCAACCAGGGCCCGTTGTGTTCCTTCTGGCCCATAAAAAATCATCGTGGAGTTTCGTGGCATTTGGACTCCGTCTGATATTGATTTCCTGCGATGTAAAAAACATGGAAAAAACAGCAACTGGCACTTGGCACTATATCAATAGGTTAGTACCAAAAAATGATATATAAAATGACTATAAAATGATTATAAAACATCCAAGATTGATAATAAAACATCATGGAACAATAAAAAATTATAGATACGTTGGAGACGTATCAGCATCCCCAAGATTAATTCCTGCTCGTCCTCGAGTAGGTAAGTGATAAAACAGAATTTTTGATGTGGAGTGATGTTTATCAAGTCATATCATATTCTTTTCTTTATAGCATGGACATTTGGACTTTTATGTGATTCAAAGCAATAGTCAAGTTTTGACATAATAATTTAGATACTCAAGCATATCAACAAGCAACCATGTCTTTCAAAATATCAACGCTAAAATAAGTTATCCCTAGCCCATCATGCTCAAACATTGATCATTCATGAAACACACTCGAATATTAGCTACACCCAATACTTAAGTACGATCATATTGCCTCCTAGTTGGTGCTTTTTATGAGAGAAGATGGAGACTCAAATTCTAAATAAAAATTGCATAAAGTAAAAGAAAGGCCCTTCGCAGAGGGAAGTCGGGATTTGTAGAGGTGCCAGAGCTCAAAGCGAAAAAATTGAGATGAAAACATTTTGGGAGGTTTATCCAGCCCACCAACAAAAACGACGTAGAGCTACGAACACTTTCCATGCTAGATATGCCATAGGCGGTTCCCAAACAGAAAATGAAGTTTATTCCTTTTTCCACCATACTTTCACTTTCCATGGCTAACCGTATCCACGGGTGCCTTCCATACCAACACTTCCCAAGGAATTTATTATTCGACAACATAAAGTAAATTCATTTTTGCATTTCGGGACTGGGCATCCCTAAAACCTTTGCCTTACTCTCGTGCAATGACAAGTGAATAAACACTCATCGTGAGAATAACACATCCAGCATGGAAAATATTAGCCACCCGTTACCGTTCTGTGAGCGAAACAAAATACACAAAAGAGAAGTTTATTTTGAAAATTAGAGATGGCACATGCAAATTTGCTTAGAACGGCAAAAGAATACCGCATATAGGTAGATATAGTGGACTCATGTGGCAAAACTGGTTTAAAAGATTTTGGATGCACAAGTAGAGGTCATACTTAGTGCAAAATGAAGGCTAGCAAAAAGATTGAGAAGTGACCAACCAAGAAACGAATAATCTCATAAGCAAGCATTAAGCATAATTAACACCGAATAATGCACCACAAGTAGGATATAATTTTCATTGCATGATTATTGACTTTCGTGCATGCATAGGGAATCACAAACCTTAACACCAATATTCTTACTAGAGCATAATTACTCATCAACATAACTCACATATCACATCATCATATCTCAAAACTATTACTAAGAATCAAGTTTATTTTGTCCAATGATCTTCATGACATTTTTTACTTTATCCTTCTTGGATATCTATCACTTTGGGACTAATTTTCATGTGTTGCTTTTCATAAGCTCAAACAAGTATAAGTGAAGATCATGAGCATAATTTTTTTTCTTTCTCTCAAAATAATTTAAGTGAAGCAAGAGAGAATTTCTTCAACATTTAACTAACTCTCAAACAAATCTAAGTGAAGCAAGAGAGCATTTCTTCAAAAAATACTAAGCACACCGTGCGCAAAAAGATATAAAGTGAAGCACTAGAGCAAGTCCAAAAAATGATTTCCTGCGATGTAAAAACATGGAAAAAACAGCAACTGGCACTTGGCACTATGTCAATAGGTTAGTACCAAAAAATGATATAAAATAACTATAAAATGATTATAAAACATTCAAGATTGATAATAAAACAGCATGGAACAATCAAAAATTATAGATACGTTGGAGACGTATCACAAGTGCTTCCCTACCCTGGTGAATGCTCTCTCTCTATTTCTTTTTCCATACAATCTTTTGATTTTGATGTCACGCAGAAGCTAGTCACTGCCAGTTTTGATGTTTTTGTTGAATGCTGATGCGGTATCTTTTTTGTCCTGAATTTGTGTTGTGCAGGCGAAGCTGAAAGACGTTAAGAACATGAATTGGTGTAAATTCATCGCTGACTTCCTGCATGATGCATTCTCAAATAAGATGTACCAGAAGGGCTGTCGCTTGCACCTAATGGTATTTTTCCCTACTCTTATGCAAATGCTCTTATCATGGTTCATTCTTTCCTAAATCAACATTACAACTGTTCATAAGTGTGAACCAAATTGTTTTGCATTTTTCGGTATCTCTGTTTGGCCATAATGTGACAACCAACAATTTTGACTGAGCTTTTAAATAGATATTGTTTTTCCTTTTTTTGATGGCAACCGTAGGGGATCGTGCAGGGCAACCCTTTTGTTTCATTTTCTGTGACTCTTTTACATGTCCAAGTGAATTTTGTTTGTTCCATGGCATCTGTAGTTGCTGCCTACAAGGCAATTACATTTTTCTACAACACACATAGTGTTCACTTCCTACATTCATTCTTTTTATACAATCTGGATGGCAACCATCATGTTGAGCTGGTGGCAACTACCAGCATAACAAGTTGGCAACTGCCAACATACCATGATGGCAACTAACATAGATAGATGGCAAATCTTTCTTCCCTTTTTTTCAACTTGTGACTCAAGGGAGACTGCATAAGCTTTTTTTCAACATAGCATGATGGCAACTAACATAGCTTGCTTTACTGTGTAAACCAGCTCATGTACGTCGATCATCTTGATTTGTCCACTGTCGACTTTACTGAGATAGGAGGCCCGCCGCCTCCACATAAGTTTGCTGTCTCTGCGTGGACGTACGATGCTGTCAAGGTTGTGCTTGCCGCAGACAAGATAACTGATACGAAATATGGGAAAATGCAGGTTAGTTCTGCCTTCTTTCTTGCACGACATTCTTGAATTTTGATGTTGGATATAATATGAAAAAATCCCCATACAACAACCATTTATGGCTAACAAGTCATAAATACCTTGGCAACCATGGTTGTCTGCACATGGCAACCATGTTTGACACCATACGGCAACTCAGCCGTTCCCTGTCGAAACTCCTTTTTTTTCGTTTTTGCAATCCATGAATTGTAGTCACTTCTCCTTATTTCTTTTGACATCATAGTGGGTTTTGCCGTTTTTCAGCTGATGGCCAAGCATGTTATAGACTACAGTGTGTTTGGTGGGCCCACAAAACTTTGGCAAGTGGATGGATGTGCATTCAGCTCCATCTTGTCCTGCTAAGGTAATCAAGGATGTTTATTTTTTTTGAAATTACATTTTCTTGCATTTGATATCTCTACTAGTAAAATGCCCGTGCGTTGCAATGGGTTAGCAAAACTATGACGTTCCGATCAAGCAATTGAGAACATATAATGTATAGCCCACCTTATTAATCCAAAATCCAGTAAAATTGAGCGCTAGTTACACTTATAAGAATATAATACATTTAGTTGATAGATTACATGCGAGAAGTTTAGAGTCCACAATTTATTCTAAAAATCTTAGTTTAAATTTAGCAATTGAAACTTCCGTTATTCATCATAGAGATACAAACTGTGACTTTGTTTTTGTTTGGAATTTTCATTTTAGACACAACAATATAGATTACTACTTATATATATGCATCTATGAAATTTTTCAAGACATTTTGTAGAGTTTTGAGCACCAAAATATTTAGATTTATGCTAATCCTGAGAAGCTTAGAAGGAGTAGAGAAGAAAGAGATATTCCAACCAATTTCTTTATTTTTATTTTCTTTCAACCCCTTCTTTTGCCACTGACCAGTGGATCTCTTAGGTCAGTCCAGCACTCCAGCAGCGTCAGCTACTCAACTCCAAGGGACACGCGCCGGCAAGGGCCGCAGCACCCTGCCCGGCTGTCTCTTCATCTTTTCTCCTCTCCACTCCTCACTCTTTTCCTCCCCTGGATCCCCTTTCTTGTCAAGCTCGCCGGGGACGCCGCCGCTTGCCGTTGCAACGCCAGCCATTGGCACCGGCGGGATCCGCCAGCCGTCGGTCCGGATCGACGCTCACGCCTCCGGCTCCGACATGCACGCCCGTTGGACGCCGCCGTGAACCACCTCGCTTCTCCGGTGCGCTCTTGCTCCTACGTAGTTCCCTAGCTCGATTGTTGCTCTTGCCGTCCCTTTAATGGTGATTCCTGGTGCCGGCGTGCAGGTACGTCTTGAACCAAGGTCGCCTTTCTCGGTCCGTTGGCCGCTGTTGCGACGCTGCCGCGGTCATCCTCCTCCCCGAGCAGCTCTAGGGGCCGTGACGGGCTCCGCGTCGTCCGCGTCTCCTCTGGACCACGGACTCGAAGCCGTGGGTCCCTCCTACTTCTTCCTCGACCGCTGACCGCCATTCACGCCGTCCGAAACTTGCTGCCGTCCGTCCTCTCGCCTCCCTGCTCCGTCCGACCCCGCCACGAACAGCAAGGTGAGGAGCCATCTCTTCCTGCTGCTGCTGCTCGCTGTTGGCTTGCTGTTGTTGCCGCTGCTGGATGCTTGCTTTGCTGCTTGATGCTGCTGGTTGTTTTGCTTGCCGCTGCTGCTTGCTTTTGTTGCTTGCTGCTGCTGGCCTTGAGCTGCCGGTAAATGAGAGCAAGAAAGGAAGTTTTACATTTGTATAGGGAGATGGTCGTATTTAGATTCACCTAGAAATGGCCATGTTTCAGTACCGTTTAATTTACTTGTTCGTCGTACTGTCAGACTAAGGCTAGTCTTTCCTGTGCATAAAAGTTTCAGAAAAATGCTCAACCTGCTGAACTTGGATAATCCATAAAAATCATTCCAGTTTCTGTTTGGAGTAGTACTGATATGGAGTTGGCTGGTTTAAATTGTACTGTAGCAGCGGAAAATATGAACATAATCAATATTATTACTTGGAAGTAAAAGATCATGTACTTTAACAACATGTCTTTAGATCTGGTAAAAATTCACAACTTGCATTAGAAAATGTTGTTGCCAATTTCAGTATCTTCATTTTCATCTTACTGTATGACATCATATTCTTAGCTTTGTTTGACATGGCTAGGAGTTGCTTGCTGTTCATGATCAACGGGTCATGACATTAACTTGGATTAATTAACATGGAAACAAATAAGTGAATTGTGAGGGCCGTGGTTTGATGCTATGGTCGGGTTGGGGTTACCACCAGTCGCATCTCTCCCTTTACCCGTGGTGGGAGTGTCGGTTTTGATGGGACGCGTTAGTCATGGTCGGACAACCATTGACTAACCCCCCTATCGAGGCACTTCGTGGTGGTCATTGGATGGTGAGCCCGATGTCCAACCGAGATAAATTCTGATTTGGGTGTTTTATCCCAAATCTTGATTGATATATATCATGATAATCTTTCTAATGGATAACAGGAACCTCTGGATTCCATTACTCGTCGGGCACATCGCTGGCCACCAACACACATAGGTCGTTCGGCACAGTCGGAGTGGTTCCTGGCCGCTCGCAATTGCAGCAAGTGCATGGAGCCGCCGGCCATGCCTCTAGCTTGGCCACATCCCCGTCCACCCGCGTCACTACGACCCTGCTTCCTCATGAGTGAGCTCCGCCAATCGGCCATGCTCAGCTTGGACTGTATTTAGCTTATTCCTCTTCCTCAAGAGAAGATCTTCAGCCTACTTATGTTCAATGTAGGTGGCTGCGGCCGGCCATGCCTCACGCCAAGGCTCGGCTTGGAGCTGAGTACCTCGTGTGCTGTCGTCACATGTATTTAGTTATTTCTTTTCCTCATCATCTTCAGCCTATTTATGTTCGTGGACGTCGTCAATTCCGGTGGCTGTGGCCGAATGGTCATGTATTTCTATTCAATAATTAGCTCACACAACAATTCTGCTCTTTGGCCTCTTTTCCATTCTAAAGTTCTCACGTCTGTTTGTTGATTCATGAGGAGCCTGGTTGATATTGTTGACAACTTATAAACATATTTAAATTGGTGTGAATTCGTTCAATGGAGCAAGGTGGGACTATTCCACATGAAATAACCATGCATCTTTTTTTTCATGACAGGCGTATGCTACAGGTCAATTTGGCTACCTTGATTGATTAGAATTTGATCGTAAGAAAGGTGGTGCGTTTGATCCTCACCAACGCACATAATTTTTGCCATGGGGTCATGCCCAGCCAGGCCCATCTGAGCGACGGAAGTACCCAGGCGGCAGCCCAACCAAGCGGCGTTCCAGAAAATCGAACACGACGTACGAAGAATTACCAGACGGACGGACGGGTAGAAGCAGTTCCCTTTTATTATTAGGTAGAGAATATGTTTTGCCGTTTTGGCTTATTTTTCTTACGCACGTGACTCTAATATGTTTTGTTCTTGTTACTTTTTTGTTTTCTGCTTAGGCGAGGGCACCTGTTGAGCACCTAGTCGGGCAGTTTGCTTTCGGCATGACTAACTTGCTTGGGAAGTTGGTTGATGGTTGGACGTCACTTAATGGTTCTGATAGCGACGCGGTTGCAAGGCAGTTCACATCATTTGTTGGAGAACAGACACATCGACCAACTGGTTGCCGTGGCCGATACGACTACAACAGCTCTCAGGAACTCCCTGACACGCAAGATGAGCTAGATGGAGATGGTCTTGGTGGCGTGGATGCTGGTCTCGACAAGGACGGTGACGATGACATGGAGTATGTGCCACATGACATCGACGATGATGAACATGATGAAGTTCGTGTAGGGGGTAAGAACGATAAGGTTGCACCAAAAGTTCTGCATCGGAAGGAGGCATTGATCCAACTATTGTGAGAGACACGGGGGTTTCGCTCTCAAAGAGGGGCAGGGCTGCAGACGATGATGGCCAAGGCTCTGTTGGCAAGAGGTGTAGGACCGATCTCGTAGCTTCTTGGAGGAGGTTTGACGTCTATTTAGCGTTTTGTTTGTCCTTCCTTTTTAATAGCCCGACCTTTTTTCATTTTTCTAAGTGCGCCATGAATTTTGTGTCTCACACTTGGTATCTTTTTGTCATTTTTCCTACGTGCAGTGAGGCGACAGCTGGTGGACGATCAGTTAAGAAGAAACAAGCACCCACGCCAACCCGTGTTTTTGCCCGATTGAACAAGGGGGCTCCCACTGCTGGTGCCACCACTTCCACTAGGTCGTCTCCTCGCACATCAATGTCCAACACCGGGGATCCTGTCGTGCTGCAAGACTTGAGGAAGACAATCAAGAAGTGGGTTCTCCTTATTTTTTATTGTCCTAATGCTATTTTTTGTTTGATGCATTCTAAATCATATACAACCTTTTACTTGATCCACTTCTATAGCAACTATTGCCTGCTTCTCATGGCAGCTGTCTAACTTGCCACATGGCAATTGCTGTTTTCATGATCTAAATTTCCTGCATGGCAACTGCTTACTAGGCCACATGGCAAATAATTTTCACTCATATGGCAACTGGTAGCTTTCCACTAACTTCAACCACCTGTATTTCATGTGTGTTCATCCATACTTTGTTTTCAAATAGCAGCTTTGGCATATCACACATTTTCATTTTATGATGACTACTATGGCAATTATTTTGCTCACCTTTTTGAACTCTTCATGCGTTTTCTCTTGTAGGGTGAAGAAGACTACTACACGCTCAACCAAACGCACTACCAAAGACCCACTTGAACGCATTCACTCTAAGTTGTCGACAAGTGGTAATGCAGATATTAATGAGCCGCCAGTCGACAAAACTGTTGCTGCACCGTCCATTGTTCCCACTAGCTCTGATTCAAGCGGCCGCCCATCTCCGCCGGTTGCAGATGTGCAGACCACAACAACAACCATCCGTATATCTGGGAGTGACGAGTCAGTATCTGTCAGGACTGCTGAGATACTGCTCACCCTGGTGGCAATGAGGGATGCTATTGTGACCCATGCCACCAAATCAGCAAGTGTTGAAGTGGACGCTTTCGAGCTCAACCTAAACAAGGAAGATTCACGCTCATCTGATACGGATTCCAAGCGTGTGGCTGGTGGCACTTCTGTGTCCAAAAAAGAAGGGGCTGCGGCCACATTTCAGAATGATAGGCCATCCACAGACGAGACTCATCGCACAACGGCTCCAGCGGCTGGTGGTCCAAAGGCTGCTACTGCGACCGTTGCGCGAGCTGGTCTGCCACCTAGGCGGCGTAGCCCCCGCAAGCATCCTGCACAGATATCCAATGCACCAGAGGTTGCTAAGAGCAGCAAAGGTGACTCTGGTTACGTGCCTGCTTTCACACTGTTCCCACCTCCTGCCAAAAGCAATGTTATGGAGAAAACGAAAGTCCGGAATACAACAGACGCAGGTGGTAAGCCGTGCACGACTGAAGGTGGTGAACGTTCAGAGCAGACTGTGTCTTTCACCGCCGTGGAGAACACCAGCTTAAATCTGCGCACTTCTAAGCTTCCTGTCAACATTGGTGTTCCCTATAGCCCAAACAGGAAAATAGGCAAGAAAGTTGTGATTGAGACCGCTGACAGCACGCCCCGCCCTACTAATAAGCCTGATGATCCTACAGCAGACGAGGCAAACATGTTTGTTGATCTGTCACCTCTATATTTCTGCCAAACAATTTGTTCGCGATCCGACTGGTAGGCAGGAGAGGCACCCGATGGCTTTCACCCCACCGAGCTTTAGTCTTGGTAAGATCGCACTTAGGATGAACCAGTGGCGCATGATCCTGTGCCTATTGCCTTTGCTTTCCCGGCAGGCACGGCCCCAATGATGGCGCAGCCAATGGCTGATGGCAGGAAAGCTGTGAAGTTTGCAGAGCCAATAGTGCAAGGTACATTTTTTGCATGTTTATCATTTTGTTTCTACATTTTTTGTCTGATGTTTGTCACAAGCTTTTTGGTTTCTTAATGGTGATGGCAAATCTCATGGGATGCACATGGCAACTACAGTTGTTGCCACATGGCAACTCAAGTGCAATGCACATGGCAACTGGAGTTGTTGCCACATGGCAACTCCAGTGCAACATACATGGCAACTGGAGTTGTTGCCACATGGCAACTCCAGTGCACTTTTCACCTGCGAAATATTTTGGCTACCAAGTAAAATTTGACATAGACACTCTCTTATTAGCACCTCAGTTCCCAGTCTAAACTTTTTTCATAATAACTTGTTGTTTCCAAGGTTCCTAACCCACTGTTTTATTCTTACAGCCACCCCTGAGGAGATTTCGCCCTCACTCGATGAAGCTTACCGTAGGATTGAGGAGGAAGCATTGGAGAAGAGGTCCTCACGGGGTGAGGGGCAATCAAGTTCTAACATGCCTGCTGAGTCAGTATTCGAGGATACCGTTAGAAGTGCCACCCCTGGATCTGTGAGGCAGAATAGGATAGTTCATGCACCACCCGTGGATGACTATGAGCCCGATGTTAAGGCCACAAAAGAGCAGAACCATCTGTACGATATTGTCAAGCGTTTCGGAAATGCGAGGTTGAACAGCAAGCACATGAAGGAGCTGAAAGCGTAATGTCCACACCACATAACCCCTCACTTGCTTTTCTTTGATATTTTTTTACCCTTTTTAGCCATGTGTTGTTTATGTTTATTTTTATTTTTTTAGTAGACATGATTCTTTCATGTTATATCATTTTCATATAGCGACAGAACCAAAATCATACAATGTGATGCGACATATGTCGACCTGGGTGATCTTGCCGTGTCTGTGAGGCCCACTGGTAAATATGTCGAAGAATGTAGTTGCGTGTGGGATTGACTTCATCAACAGACATATGGACATTTGTCCTGACAAGACGATCATGCAGTACAGCGTGACCTGTAAACTATGGGATAGTGACTTCCACCATAAAATCCTGAGGAAGCATTTTGCCGCGCATGGTGAATTCAAGCTCACACTGAAGAAATATGTGTTGTTTCTTCTCGTTGTACATATTTTTTCCATGGTATGTTTTGTCAGTAGTTATACTTCATATGTGGGTTACATACTGTTCATGACAGACGTTTCATGTGGCAACAGCTGCCATGTAAAATAAGTTTGACCTTTTCAATGCAATTTATGTGGCAACGCCACTTACAGTATTGGGCAACTTTGTTTATACATGGATGGCAACTTCCTTCGATTACACATGGCAAATAAACATTTTTCTGTGCGTGCATTCGGCCCCTTGATGCTTGGTTATTCATGTATCTCTTAGTGCAACTGGAAATATTTTTTACATATCATTTTTCCAACTACATCATTCTGTTTTGATGTGAACTCTGTTTGTTCTTTCCTCTTGTTTACTTGCAGGTCATGTTCCCTGAGCTTGCATCAGACAACCCAGATGACAAGTGTGGTCACCACTACGCGATTTGCCTTGACCTGAAGAACCAACGATTTGAGGTGCTTGATTCAATCCGTTCAGGAGATGATGAAGACCTTACTACACATGCTGAATTCTTTATCAACAACCTGAAAGAGACATGGAGCCGTCATTACGAAAACTCAAAGGTCCAGATCAGTCATTTTCCAATCGAGTATGTCATGACTGTGAAGCAAGGAAACGGATAATTACTATCTTTTTTCATGTGTCCTCCACATCAATCCTAAACCTTATCACCTCTGCATTGAAGTTTATCATATTTTCTATTGGCACGAGTTCACCTGTTTCTTTCGTTATAGGCATGACTGCGGCTTTCACATGTTGGAATACCTTGCAAAGTGGGAAGGTCGATGGGTCCCTGTGATCACAGCTGCAATGGTCGTTGAGCTCCGTAAAATATATACATGGAACTAGTTGATGAATGAAGATTTCAACACACGTGCTTCAGCACGAGAGTTCATAGAGGGAGCTGTCAAAACTGCCAACAAGAAGTACAAGTGATCATGTGATGCTCCATACGCATGCCTACCTTACATTCTGTGGCTGAGGAATGTAAGGTATCACCTTGTTCTTTAAACTATGTCTGTGTGCTATGTTATGACTGCATCCCCCGTAGCTCTAGTACATAGTGGTGGCGTGTGTGTGCCATTGAATATTTGTAATATAAGTGTGGATATGAACCTGCTTAGGTGTGACAACAACTACCTTTATGTTCACTACTATTATGTGTTTTGTGATTGTGAGTACCAGTTGCGAGTTTGAATGTGTTTATGATGCCTGAAACATGGCAAATATAGTTGATCAGGCACGATCAGTGAAAGTAATCGTTCCATTTTTGTTTTTGGGTTTTTTGCATTGATAACTGTATTGGTTAGCATGGTAGTTCATAAGCAACCGTTCTCTCGTGTTTTTGCACTTGATTGTTTCAACTAGTTCGTTCAGAGTATGTATACAATACAATATGTGTGAAAAACAAAATCCGTGGACTGAAAACGGAAATCTACGCGATGGCAGATTCAGTAGCAATTACATGGCAGATTCGATGGAAGCTGCATGGCAGATTTAGTAGCACGTACGTAGCAATTTTAGTCATGCATACATGGCATTTTCTTCAAATTCTGTTGTCCACCAATAGTCATTCTCGCATTTTTTAAAATCTTGCCCATCTACTTTACAAAATTGTCACCAACACCTAAGTTACAATCCTCCAAAGTTGCTTACGGATTGCCTGTCCCTTTCTTTGTTTTCTTGTGCTTTGCTTGAATTTCCAACCCCGATTTGTATCTCACCTCTTTTGGACGCCATTTTGTGATGGAATGGGGCGGGTTCCTGACCTGGGTTTGCGTGCTTGCTGTTCTAGACCCTACCTCCGAGTTTTCAAATGATGGACCTGTGGACGAAGGCACACTTGAGGTACGGGGGAAGCTGTGTAAGGCTTCTTCAGCCTTCCTCTTTTTGATCTCATCAAGCTCTCTTTTCAGGGCCTTCCTGTGTTTTTTTGCCACCCTCGCTGTCTCATCACTCTTGCATGCTTCATCTATTAGTTCAGCATAATTCTTGGTCAATACAACATGCCTCACGGCGTCCATGGTTGCCTCTGGTCTGTCATCATGCACAGCTAAAACTGCATTTGATGTTTGTGGCCCCAACGCATTGTCAGCGTCCCAAGTCCATCGCCGTCGTATGAAATGGCGGGGCAATCGCGTGACCGCATGCATGTCCATTAATTTGAGTATGTGACAACACACAATCCCGTCCCGTTCGAATTTGCAGCATTGGCAGCAGTATTCACCTTCGTTTATCGAGGCCTTCACAAAGTAGTTTCTTCCCTTGTCCGGGCCTTCAGGTTCTGAATCAAACATGCCCAAGAGAGAACACACCTTGAATGTATGTTCGTCGACCTGGTAAGCTGTGTACATGCTGGCACGCTTTATTTCTTCCTGGAATTTGCATGTTTTTGTGCTCGTTAAATTCTTGAATGATGTTTTTAGCACCTTCTGTTGAGGTAGGTCATAACATATCAAATGTATTTAAAATCAATGATGGCATGGAAAGCCTCTTTTTTTACACATTTTTTTGGATTGTTTGTTTCCACATGGCAACTGCATGATATTTAACATGGCAATTGCATAACATTTAACATGGCAAATGCAGTTTATTTCACATGGCAACTGTAGTTCATTTCACATGGCAAATGCAGTTTTGTCTCACATGGCAACTACATATCATTTCACATGGCAACTACATTTCATTACACATGGCAACTACAGTTCAATACACATGGCAACTACAGTTCATTTCACATGGCAACTACAGTCCATTACACATGGCAACTACAATTTTTGCTTATAATGTAATCAGTGGCTATTTTTCAATAGACCAGCATGTCAAAAAAGTTGGCAACTACATTGCATTCTACATGGCAACTACTATCTTCATGGTAGTGCAAATAAGACGGTAAGATAATCCACTTACTTGTTAAAAATCCTATTGGTGTATATCTTGCTCATCTGTCTCTCCATCGGTAAATATGTTAGCAATTTAGGCTTCTTGAGTGCGGTGTTTGCTTCTTGCTGTAGCTCAGATCCTAGTATTTTCTGTTGCAAAGCTGTGTATTGCTTGGCAAACTACAGCAATGAGTTGCCAGGGCTCACGTATCGCTTCAAAACAGCATTGAACCCCTCACTGCGTTGCGTAGTCTGCAGAAATGGAAAGAAGCACTGCATGAAGTAGGCCGGCACCCAGTATATTCGCTTCTCCCACAGACTATTAAGTGTCTTGTTGTCTTGGATTGGTATGTTTCAATCATAGCCGTCCAGCTCCGTTCAAACTCCTCCACCGTCAAGCTGTGGTCCACGCACAGCTCGAATGCCTTGTGTAGTTCTGGACGGTCAGCAAAGAATGGTCCTAGCGTCTCCTCAGCCTTCTTAATAATATGCCACCTACAGTGCCTGTGCACTGCCAACGGAAAGACCTCCTCTATGCCTGCACGCATGCTAAAATCCTGGTCGGTCATTATGTTCATCGGAGCAAGTCCACCCATGCACTCCAAGAAGGTTTTGAACAGCCAAGTGTAACCATCTGTATCTTCTTCCGAACGAGTCCGCAACCAAACTGCAATGACTGATTGTGGTTATTTATTCCTATGAATGGAGCGCAGGACATCTTGTACATATTCGTGAGATATGTCGCGTCGAACAAAATGCAATCACGGAAATGTTTGTAGGCTCTTGTTGCAGCACCATCCACCCAATACATGTTTCTGACACGGTCATCATCGTCCAATCTTATCATGTAGAAGAAATCAGTATCTGCTTTTGCTTTCTCTTCGAAGTAGGCTATTGTGTCTTCTATGTCAGGCAACCTGCTCTCTCTACGGTACTTTGCCTTTAGGTTCGTGATGTCTGCTGGTATGTAGGGCATGCTACTCAGACTACCATCTCCGCTGTGGATCAGGGATAGTATTTGGACCATTCTTCATGGACCGACGTTACAATCATGTAGCAACTTTATGAATTTCTTCTTGAGGGGGTTGAATCCTCTGTGGGCGCTCAGAAATTTTACTAGGTCAAACTTCTTATGAGTTCGTGGTTGTGTTCGTCGAAATATTCTGTGACCACCCACCATGCTCCATTTGCGTTTAGCTTCAACCGGACAGGGCATTCCGTCTTGAGAACGATGCCTCTCTTTCGTTCCGGCACGACAGGCACAACACCTTTACCCTTCTTATTCCTTCGTGCCTTGTAGCACCTTATCTCACCTCTGCTATACTCGTTAGTTTTTTTATTTTCCTATGGTATTCCGTGTTCACCGCAAACCCATGTAACATTGCATATCTCTGGTAGAATTCCTTGGCATCTTCAAACGTACCAAGTCTCTGCCCAACATATGGTGGTTGAGGTATCACGATTTCCGATTGCCCATCTTCTTCTCCCCCTTGCGCTTCGTCATCAGTTTCATCATTCACTTCAGTATTGGAGGCTGTTTCATCTGCTTGAGTGTTGCTTGTGCTGGCGTGCACAGGCGTGCTTGTCGTCATTGCTGCAACGATTGCCAGTTCTGACACTGATTCTGCATTGTTTGTGGCAGCATTGGTGACTTGCTCGTGGAACGCCCCTTCCGTGTGCTCCGAGGTCCCCGTAGTAGAAGTTGTCGCACCGCTATTGATTGTAGTTGAAGCTCCTGCAAAAAAACAGGTACGTGTGTAAGCAGTATTGCTTGAATGACATGTTTATCGTAATGAAATATAGCAACTTCATCTGATCTGGCATGATATCATTCATACAGCAAGCCTTGAGCATCTGCATCTGGCCATGCATGGCAACTGCTGTTTTTCAGCCATGGCAGCTACAATTGACCAAACATGGCAGCTCTTGCTGCCAAGTCATGGCAACCAGCATCTTTAACATCAAAACTTGCATTCTAGATATGAGCCCATGATGCAAATGGAGTTAATCACAAATGGCGTTTACACGCAGACAATAATTGACAAATCCTTAAGACCATATACGACTATTGGACACATTCAGTTGGTAGCATTTGTAGTTTGCCGCCACCATCATGACAAATCCACTTTCCCCCATGCTGTTCCACAACAGAAAATGCACTTTTTTTGTTGGTTCACATATTTTTACCTTGTTGTGCCACATGTGCTAATCGAAGCTGGTCTATCACTTCAATTTGCTGTGCTCTATCTGCAATACCGATGGTCTATAACGGTGAAGCTTGCCACGATACCATTGCTGTTGTGTTTCCACCGTAACAACCTGTGATCATGAGGAGTTGGTCAATGCACGGCAACCGTAGTTTCTATATCATGGCATATGTAGTGGTTCAACCATGGCAACCAGAGTCGTTCACACATGGCAACTACAGTTGTCCAGACATGGCAACTACAGTTGCCTAGACATGGCAAATACATTTGTTCAGACATGGCAACTGCGTTTGTCCAGACATGGCAACTGCGTGCATTCACGTACTACCACTGTCACTCATACATTCAATCTGACACATGCAGATTGTCCACATGTGGCAACTATAGGTGACCAGACTTGGCAGATGCACTTTCCATCATTTTTTCCTACTTCTAACAAGCAGCAAACGACAATGTCATACTTTTTTTTGAATTTTGTCGTCACACCACGTAAACACGAATGTCACCTAGGTTCCTTTTTCTTATGCACTGTCCGCAAGATCACTTCATACGACTCACATGCGTACGACATTGATGGCAGGTACCCGGTTGCCGCCTGTTGCCACGTGCTGCATGATGGTCCTGCGTATTTTCAAAAAACTCGTAAGTCTTGCCATCCTTGCAAGAGTTCTTTTTTGACCACATCATTATGCTATTTTCTATGCATTACCTTGATTTGCCACATTTGCTACTTGAAGTTGGTCTCTCGTACATCTATCAGCGATAGCGCCATGTGTTGGAACTTGCCATGGTATCCCTGTCTATGTTGTTGTGTCATAAGAACCTGCGAACAAGGACATTGTAGCACATAAGTAGAATGCCATTTTCATGCCCACAAACATGTCAACTATCCCTTTTTGAACATGCATCGTACCTATGTTCGCGTACTGCTCTAGTAGTGGCAGCAACGGTCCTGCGGAAATGAGTTGATTGTACTCTACTACATCCCAAGGGGGCGCTTGCGGCCTTTGAGAAAACCAAGGATCAGTGTCATCTTCATGATTCATTTTTTCTGCTTTTCTCCCACTTTGTTTTCAATCACCGCATGAACAAGAACGCATGACTACTCGAAATGCATTTTTGCTGTTTCCAAATAAAAGGAAACACGACAATCTTATCACATTTCTTGCATAAACAACCAATACATCATGGCAAGTAGGACATGCACATTCATTCTCTTTTCTATAATCTGGATGCTAACTATCATTTTGAACCGACGGCAACAACCAACATAATATGATGGCAAGTAACAACATAACATGGTGGCAACCAACAACAAAGATAGGTGGCAACTAATTTTCTCCCTCCTTATGTACCACCCAAATTGCTCCTTTTCTCTTCCCTGATTTTAGTGAATCCTACACATCCTTCTGGAGCACCTACTAGCAGCAACCCAATCTACAAGCTTACATCAGATCTAGGATAGAACATGGCAGATATTGCGTACGTTGGTTGGCAAAGGGGAATAAACACAAATCCGTGGTGTGTTTTGCCATGACAGTGTGGATCTAGTCGCCATCTTCGTGGGCAATCTGGAAGTGCAATTATTTGGGACAGGAGAAGGAGGAGGAGATCGGAGAATGACCTGTTTGCTTGTTGTCGTGTTTTCCGTCGATCGGGAGGGGGTGGGGGTGGGGTGGCGCTAGAGATATGGTCTGGTTGCCATGGCAACTAGAGAAGGAAGACGATGGAGGTAGGGGAATATTGGCCGATCGAGAGGTAGGAGACGACGGCGGCAGGTCGCGGTGTGGTTCGAAGTCGGATAGGGACGATGGGCGCGAGAGGTTGTGCGGGCTGCGGGGTCGCTCGCCCATACGTGTGGGCGATTGTGCCACACACCAGACGTGCGGGTTGTGGCTGGGTGCGCCCGGACGCCGTCGTGCGGGCGGGGCTGCCTCTATGCCACACAGGGCGTGCGGCACAACCCCCTAGATGCCACACGTGTGGCAGTTATCGGTGTGAGGCGAAGTTGCTCTCCATGCCGAAGGAGCCGACGGTGTTGATGAGATGACACCATTGGTGAAGTTGATGTTGCTCCGTGGATCTGATCCAATATTAATTGTAAAAAGGTCCGGACAGTCAATTCCCATGGTCGGGGCTATGGTGTTGGGGTTTGTCGATGTGGATCAATTTTTGGTCATTTTTCTTACGAACTAATTAATTTTTTTCTTTTTAATGAAAAGGTTGTGCCTATCGGTTGCTCAAAAAAACTCAAACTCCAAAAGTCAAAGTTAAGCACAATCCTCGTAACGCGGGAGCTTCCGTCCTTCTGACAAGGTTCTGCTAAAAATGTTAAGCCTAGCCGAATATCCTCTAAGATCATGGTAGTTTTTTTTTTTGAAGTTGATCATGTTAGTTGTTATAAGATACTACCTCTATCATAATATAAGACAGTTTTACGTCTTGTACTATGGTACGGAGGGAGTAAAAGAAAACAATTGCAGTAGTTGTTCGCATCTAGCTTAGAGCATCTACAGCCGAAGAGGACAAATATGACCCCTCAAACGCCCGCGGACGCGTCCGAACGCGTTCACGGGCAGTGACCGAGCACTCTTAAATAGCGTCGTCCACATCCGTGTATCTCATATTCGATCCCCTATATCCATATTAAACCATGCAACGTCGACAAAATACGTAGATCAGCAAACAGACACAATCAAACACATTACTTTCACCAAAAGATCAGATGTTCAAACGTGTTGGGGAACGTAGTATTTCAAAAAAAAAATCCTATGATCACGCAAGATCTATCTAGGAGAAGCATAGCAACGAGCGGGGAGAGTGTGTCCACGTACCCTCGTAGACCGAAAGCGGAAGCATTTAGTAACTTGGTTGATGTAGTCGAACGTCTTCACGATCCAACCGATCAAGTACCAATGCACGACACCTCCGTGATCTGCACACGTTCAGCTCGGTGACGTCCCTCGAACTCTTGATCCAGTTGAGGCCGAGGGAGAGTTTCGTCAGCACAACGGCGTGGTGATGGTGATGATGAAGTTACCGGCGCATGGCTTCGCCAAAGCACTACGACGATATGACTGAGGTGTAAAACTGTGGAGGGGGCACCGCATACGACTAAAGATCAACTTGCGTGTCTTTGGGGTGCCCCCCCCACGTATATAAAGGAGGGGGGAAGAGGAGGCCTGCCCAAGGGGGCGCGCGCCAAAGGGGGGAGTCCTACTTGGACTCCCGGTCCAAGTAGGATTCGCCCCCCCTTTCCTATTCCAACTAGGAGAAGGAAGGGAAGGAGAAAGAGGGGAGAAGGAAGGAGGGGGGTGCCGCCCCCTCCTAGTCCAATTCGGACCAGCCCATGGGGGGCGCGCGGCCACCCCTTGTGTCGGTGTACAAAAGTAGGGGCTCTTCTTTTGATCCCTTTACTTGTGCACGGGCAGTCAGAGCCACGCGCCACGGCCACACTTAGCAGGGCAGAGGAGGGAAGCCGGAGAGAAACCGAAGCACGAGGCAAACAAGGCGACACCAAGACCACAAACACAAGACAACAAGGGGGCGAGGTTGACTCCCCCGGCAAGATCCTTGCCGGGGTGACCTCCGCGGCCCCGGCAAGAGCCTTGCCGGGGCAACTTGCCCAACACCAGCGGAGCGAGCCACCCTTGAGCCCAGAGGTTCCAAGCACCGTCAACAACTACATTGGAACCAAGGCTCGGGAGGCACCTCCGTGGTGGCATGCAGATCTTTGTCAAGATCATAAACACACACAATCAGACGAGGACCAGAAGACGAAGACCCTCGACGGGATCCTAGCCGAGGGAATCCACAAGACCCCCGGAAAGCACCTTGCCGGGGACGACTGCGACGCCACGGCAGGACCCTTGCCGGGCCCCCGGCAAGGCCCTTGCCGAGGATGCCAACAGGGCCACTGCCAGGCCCGCACCAACCAAGACTCCACCGACGTCCCCAAGCAGCTGCTAGCTCAACCAGCTGGGCAGGCACCTGCGTGGCGACGGGCGGCCTCTACGCCAACTCAGGAAGCACCTGCTTGGTGGCGTGCAGATCTTCGTGAAGGCTCCACCACCGCGCCACCTCAGCAGCTTGCCTGCCTACATGGCACTGCACGCTTCGCTGGCCCGGGCGCGTGTCGATGCAAGGTGGGGCGGCGACGAATGGGACGGGCCTCGTTCCTGTCCCTGATAAAGCTAATGGACACCTAAGTAGCGCATTTAATGCGCTTTGTCCCCTAATGCCGGGCGATAAGCTCACGCGCTGTACACCTTTCCACCTCCTGTGTGCCACTGTGGCAACCCCTTCTGCCTATAAAAGGAGGCCCGAGGCGACTAGGAGAGGGGATTCGGCTCTTTTGGGCAAGTTACACCCTGTAGCTAGCTCAAGAACACAAGAGCACTCAATACATCCACCAAAGCAGGACTAGGGTATTACGCATCCTCGCGGCCCGAACCTGAGTAGACGATCCGTGTGCTTGCTGTTAGACCTGCTCTTCTCACAACCCCGCGCCCGCCAACCGTAGAAGGGATTCCAGTGATCCCATAGGTGTCGTTTCCACCGACATCTTTGGCGCGCCAGGTAGGGGGGGCGCAGTTGTGAGAATCTGATCTAGCAGTTAGCCTAGCGGTTCTTCATGGCCATGGTTCCTAAGGAAGAAGACGGCCAAGAGGATGGTGTCGCCTGCAAGCATGAAGGGCGCCAGTACGGTGACAGGAAAGCTAAGTCACGCCGGACTTTAAATATTTTTTTATATAAGGTTATTCCCCTCGGAGATCTTGTTCTTTGTATGGAAAACCTGCACGCAAAGGGGCCCTCCCGCGATTGGCAACGCCCTTGTTCTGTTTTGAGTCCACTTAACAGCTCAAGCGGCCGCGTCGAGAGTGGGAGGGTAGCCTTCCGCAACTGGCAACGCTCTCGATTCTGACTCGAGTCAAGCTCGACAGTTCAAGCGGCCGCGTTGAGGGCAGTAAGGTGGTTCGCCCGGCTGCAAGCACACCCGGCAGGCCATTGGGGATTCGTCCTCAAGACACCGCCCTGGGTTTACGCCCCGGCAAGCCTACCCGATTAACGTAAGGTGGACATACAGAGAGAGAGGTTGAACAGGAAAATAACATGCACTGATTCAAAAGTACTGCAGAGTTATATTACATAAATTGTTGCCGCGGTTCTAACTAAAGATAGAAATTGTCTTGGTCATGAACCTGCAGCGGCAATGAGAAACGGGGTGCCTAATCCCGGCGTTGGCCCTCCACCCTCTGGATTCCGTCGATGCGGCTGATGATGGGTTTGATACGCTCCTTGAGCGCCGCGATGTCCGCATCTTCCGGCAAGCTCTCCAGCGCGGCTTCGAAGTCGAGGTCAGGGTTCTAGTGCGCCACCTTGGCGAGGACCTTGGTCATGGCACCCTGGCAATGCCTCCGGGACTCATTGGCCAGAGAGGCCGCCCGGTCGGAGTGAAGCTGCTCCAGGGCCTCGAGGACGCCCTCAAAGAATAGGGTCAGCCTGGTGTTGGAGGTCGTGCTGCGATCCGGGGCGTACCTCACGTTTGGCATACCCATGGTGGCCAGCTGCGTGGTGATCCTGCCGGCGACGTCCTCGAGGCGGCTGATCCAGCGATTCTCGCCATCCAAAAAATCCTTGTGGTTGGCGGCTTCGTCTTTCCGCTGCAGCTTCTCGGCCTCCAGATCCTTGGCCAGGATCTCCTCCCGAGCCTTGGCCTCTGAGAGCATCTCCTCAAGGCCCTCCAGCTTCAGCTTCAGGTCTTTGATGGAGTTGTTGGCCTCAGAAAGCTCCCCGGCCCTGCTAACGTCCGCGCCCTGCGCCTCCGTCTGAGCGCCGTTGAGCGTGTCCTTCTCCTTGGACAGCTTCAGGGCCTGGTCCTTCAGATCGTCCTGCTCCACCTCTAGCTCCTTCACCCTGCGGGCGTGAACCAGATCCTGGGCTTCGAGCGCCTCTCTGTGCCTCTGCTCCAGCTCTTAGGTCCGCTGCACGACAAGCTTCTCCACCTCTTCATCCTTCCCGCGGAGCGTTGCGGCAAGCTTCTCCTCACGCGCGGCAAGGTCCTCCTCCTGGGAGTTCAGCGCGGCCTGGTGCTGGGTCCGAGCAGCCTCGGCTGCGGTGGCCAGGCTCTCCGCCGTCTCCTGGGCCTTCTCGATGTCAGCCCGCTTCATGGTGAGCTCCACGTTGCGCTTGGCCAGCTCACCCTGGGCGACCTTCAGCTCCTCACAAGCCTGGCGGAACCAAGTCTGCGTCTCGACGACGCGCACCTTGAGGTCCGCCTTCGCCTTGTCCACCGTTGCCATCCTGGACTTGGCCTTGTCCTGGCGGGCGCGGTGGAGCGCCTGGAGCTTCCGAAAATTGGCACCCATGGCCTGGAGAAGCCGCTCCTCCTGAGAGCCGTCGCCACCGGTGCTCGGCTCGTCAACAACCTCGAGCCCGGCGGCGGCAAACACCTCCTCATCGAACACCTCTCCCTCGACGGGCGCCCTGGAGCTCGACGCCCCTGGAAGGTGGACGAAAAGGTCGTCACCCACCCACAGGTACCTGCCGGAGCTGGAGGCAGCGGAGGAGGAAGGCTGGTCATCAACCACCTCCTCCTCGGCAGCGGCCTTGCCAGCCTCCCCGGCAGGCCCCTTATCGACTTCCTCGGCAGTAGCCTTGCCAGGCTCCCCGGCAGGCCCCTTGGCGGCGTCATCAGCAGTGTCCTTGGCGGTCTCCTCGGTGGCGATCTTCTCGGCCTCCGCCTCGGCATCCTTGGCAACATCCTCGATGACGGTGTCCACATCCTCCGGATCCACCGAGGGGCGATCTGGATCCCGAGAAGGGGATGAGGCGAAGCCAAGACAAAGATTCAGAAAGAACAGAAAAAAGAATAGGGACGGAAGGCAAGCGACTTACCCGTGCCGGGCTGGGAAGCAGAGGTCCCCTCCCCGCCAACGTTTGGCGCCGAGACAAAGCCACCAGTGCCCGAGTTCGCCTCCTCCTCCTCCGTGTGCATGGGCTCGGTGCTTGGCGCCCTTGCCGGGGACGCCCCTCGGGGCGGCGTGGTCGATGGGGGCGGTGTGTTGGGGGTAGCCCTCTGTGGCTCCTCCTGCTGCTGTCCTCCTCCTGCGACCATGGCAAGGTCAGCGCCGAAGGATCGCACCACCAACACACGTCAACAAGGGGTGAGTGATGAACTTACGCTGGGGGATGTGTCGGGGGCTCCTGTCTGGACTGCTCAACACCACCAGCGGTGTGCCAGCAGCGCCTTCTGGGGGCTGACCGCTCGCCGAAGCCCTGGCCCTCTTCACCCTCTAGGCCAGTGTCTCCGCATCCCTGCAAAGAAGAAAAACAAGTCAAGATAAGCGGCACGGTCTGAGGGGATGGAGATGACAGAAAGTGACAAGATACTTACTCGTCCTCCACCTCCTCCTCTGTTGCCTTCCTCTTCCTCCTTGGGCTGAGGGACCCGAAGTCAAAGGTGACCTCTACATCATCATCTGCCGGAGGAGGGGAAGCTGATGGAGTCCGAGGGCGTTTGGACGAAGAAGAGGCAGTTGCTCTCTTCTTCGCCACCGCGGCCTTCACCGACTTCTTCGCCGCCGCGGCCCTGGTCTTGCTCCCGGACCCCTCCTGGGCCTGCCGCGGTTGTACGGCCTTGCCGGGCCGGACCGGCTCACCAGAGGTGGCCCGCCGCAGGACTCGCCCTCTCCCCGTGGGTGGAGGGTCGACGGCCTCAGCCTCCTCCTCCTCCTCCTCCGACGAAGACGACGACTCGTCGGGCACATCTTCGATGGGAGGAGGCCTAGTGCCGGCGCCGCTGGCCTCTCCAGCGGCTTCCGCCCATTGGGAGAGCTCTTTCTCCTCCGCGGCTGCCGCGACCTCGTCCTCCACGTCGCCGGCGCTGCCGGCCTGCCTGGCGAGCTCCGCCTCCGCCGCCCTGGCGGCGATGTAATTCAACTCGACCTGGGTGGTGTCCTCAATGAGTAGCGGCTCGTTGCGGACATACACCTCCGCCAAGGTGTCGAAGAACTCCTGTACCTGCTCCTTCAGCGGCACGGTCCAACTTGAGACGGGGCCGTGCGCGTTGGAATCCGGCATCATGGCGATGATGTTAGTCTGGCGCGAGTTGTTGCTCAGCGGGACCACCCCCGCTGGCAACCCAAACAGGGGCCCCTTGGCGACCTTGCCGGCCTTCGCGTCGGCCTTCGCTACCTTGCCGGACCTCTCGGCCCTGCCTTCGTGGTTCACGTCAAGCTGAAAGATCCGCTGGCAGAAGTGGGCGTGCCCCATAACCGTGAAGTTCTGGTTGAGGCCAGGGCGAAGCCTCATGATGTCGGCCTCGTTTTGGAAGAGCCAGGCTGGCCTCCCCTTGTTGTGCAGAGGAGCAATTCAGCGGCGGAGGAAATCCTCCCCAATCATCTCCAGGTAAGCCCGGCAAGGGTGAGGCGGAGGATCCTGGTGGTGGTGATCTCGAGCTTGTCATCCTGGGCATCGACGTCGCCCCAGTCATTCCTACAAACCGGCGGCGCTAGGCGGACCCGGCAGAACTCCTGTGGATCGTCCTCCTCAATCCAGCACCACCGGCCCCGCCATTCTCCCCACCTCTCCTTCTGGGCCCCTCCGGGTACGTCCCTTTGGACCTTGGGATCCAAGTGACGCAACCAGAGATGGAACCTCCCTTCTGGATGCGAGGATAAAAGTAATGGCGGAAGAGCGCCGTGTTGGGAAGAACTCCGGCAAAGCCCTCACAGAGGTGGGCGAACAGAGCCATGCACGCCACATCGTTTGGAGTAAAATCCAGAAGATGGAAGCTGAAAGTGTGCATGATGTCGTTGAAGAAATCAGAGAAAGGGGGGCAAAGGCTGCAAGAAAAG
>NC_057799.1:374994122-375007047 GCF_018294505.1 Triticum aestivum | reverse complement strand
TTTGCACCCCCATAGGGGCTTGAAGCAATCCCGGAGTTCGAACACGTCGACCGTCGAGGGGAAGTAGGCGAGCTGCGTCCGCCGCGCCGCCGACTCGCTCTCCGGCTGCTCCAACGCCCCGGCATCCTTAGCCACTCCCTTGCCCTTGGTGGATTTGGGGGCCATGGCGGCTGTGAGAGGCAAAGGGCAGAGGACGGCGAAGACACAGCGGCGGTGAGCAAGGGCGAAGGCTTGCGAAGGAAGGAGAAGGGAGCGGCGGTTCCGAGATTGGGGAAGCACGAAGGGTAAATGAGCGGCACGCCCGCGGTTATTCCTTTTTACGGGGAAGACGCGGGCCGCCTCTTTTCCCATTAACTGTGATGTGACGCATGCGTGCGGAAACCGCCCCACGCATGACCCCCACGTCACACACGCCCCTCCACGTCGCGCGTTCAACGCGGGTCGTGGGGAAGCGCAGCGGACGAAGAGTTACTGCGGTAAAAATCCGCCCCACCTGCCCGCGCACCGTTCTGGGCCTGGCCCAACAACGCGTCGCGCTTATGTGTGGCCCAGGCCCAGGGGCTCCTGTCGGTATACAAAAGTAGGAGCTCTTCTTTTGACCCCTTTACTTGTGCACGGGCAGTCAGAGCCACGCGCCACAGCCACACTTAGCAGGGCAGAGGAGGGAAGCTGGAGAGAAACCGAAGCACGAGGCAAACAGGGCGACACCAAGACCAGAAACACAAGACAGCAAGGGGGCAAGGTGGACTCCCCCGGCAAGACCCTTGCCGGGGTGACCTCCGCGGCCCCGGCAAGAGCGTTGCCAGGGCAACTTGCCCAACACCAGTGGAGCAAGCCACCCTTGAGCCCAGAGGTTCCAAGCGTCGTCAACAACTACATTGGAACCAAGGCTCGGGAGGCACCTCCGTCGTGGCATGCAGATCTTTGTCAAGATCATAAACACACACAATCAGATGAGGACCAGAAGACGACGACCCTCGGCGGGATCCTAGCCAAGGGAATCCACAAGACCCCCGGCAAGCGCCTTGCCGGGGACGACTGCGATGCCACGGCAGGACCCTTGCCGAGGACGCCAGCAGTGCCACTGCCAGGCCCGCACCAACCAAGACTCCACCGCCGTCCCCAAGCAGCAGCTAGCTCAACCAGCATGACAGGCACCTGCGTGGCGACGGGCGGCCTCTACGCCAACTCAGCAAGCACCTGCGTGGTGGCATGCAGATCTTCGTGAAGGCTCCACCACCGCGCCACCTCAGTAGCTTGCCTGCCTACATGGCACTGCACGCTTCGCTGGCCCGGGCGCGTGTCAATGCAAGGCGGGGCGGCGACGGATGGGACGGGCCTCGTTCCCGTCCCCGATAAAGCTAATGGACACCTAAGTAGCAGATTTAATGCGCTTTGTTCCCTAATGCCAGGCGATAAACTCGCGTGCTGTACACCGTTCCACCTCCTGTGTGCCACCGTGGCAACCCCTTTTGCCTATAAAAGGAGGCCCGAGGCGACCAGGAGAGGGGATTCGGCTCTTTTGGGCAAGTTACACCCCGTAGCTAGCTCAAGAATACAAGAACACTCAATACATCCACCAAAGCAGGACTAGGGTATTACGCATCCTCACGACCCGAACCTAGGTAAACGATCCGTGTGCTTGCTGTTAGACCTGCTCTTCTCACAACCCCGTGCCCACCAATCGTAGAAGGGATTCCAGTGATCCCATAGGTGTCGTTTCCACCGACACCTTGAGGCCCTTCTCTCCTTTCTCATATGACCCATTAAGGCCCACTACTTCCCCCGGCGAATTCCCGTAACTCTCCGGTACTCCGAAAAATACTCGACTCGGAACCTTTCCGATGTCCGAATATAGCCTTCCAATATATCGATCTTTATCTCTCGACCATTTCGAGACTCCTCATCATGTCCGTGATCTCATCCGGGACTCCGAACAAGCTTCGGTCATCACATCACATAACTCATAATACAAATCGTCATCAAACGTTAAGCGTGCGGATCCTACGGGTTCGAGAACTCTGTAGACATGACCGAGACACATCTCCGGTCAATAACCAATAGCGGAACCTGGATGCTCATATTGGCTCCTACATATTCTACGAAGAACTTTATCGGTCAAACCGCATAACAACATACGTTGTTCCCTTTGTCATCGGTATGTTACTTGCCCGAGATTCGATCGTCGGTATCATCATACCTAGTTCAATCTCGTTACCGGCAAGTCTCTTTACTCGTTCCGTAATGCATCATCCCGTAACTAACTCATTAGTCACATTGCTTGCAAGGCTTATAGTGATGATCATTACCGAGAGGGCCCAGAGATACCTCTCCGATACACGGAGTGACAAATCCTAATCTCGATCTATGCCAACCCAACAAACACCTTTGGAGACACCTGTAGAGCATCTTTATAATCACCCAGTTACGTTGTGACGTTTGATAGCACACAAGGTGTTCCTCCGGTATTCGGGAGTTGCATAATCTCATAGTCAGAGAAACATGTATAAGTCATGAAGAAAGCAATAGCAATAAAACTCAACGATTATAATGCTAAGCTAACGGATGGGTCTTGTCCATCACATCATTCTCTAATGATGTGATCTCATTCATCAAATGACAACACATGTCGATGGTCAGGAAACATAACCATCTTTGATTAACAAGCTAGTCAAGTAGAGGCATACTAGGGACACTCCGTTTTGTCTATGTATTCACACATGTACTAAGTTTCCGGTTAATACAATTCTAGCATGAATAATAAACATTTATCATGATATAAGGAAATATAAATAACAACTTTATTATTGCCTCTATGGCATTTTTCCTTCAAAACGACCACCAAAGTTCAAACGACGGACAACTTGAAACTACATCCAAAACTTGAAATTAAATTGAAGCAAAGCGGATCTTCATCACTTCCAGGACGGCCCCTTCCCCTTCCGGTCGCCGGCACACCTGTAGCGGTTGGCAGCTGGTGGAGGATCGTCCGACTCGTCGGACGAGGAGCCGTCGTCGTTGTCGGAAGAGGAGGAGACGATGATGAGGCCCTTGAGGCGCCGGACGGCCAGGTCCGGTCCTGCTGCCGCTTGAGCTTGGCCAGCCGAGCCGCTTCCATCGCCTTCTCCTTGGTTTCGCGCTCGGACTGCTCGATAGCTAGCCGGAGAGCCTTTGCATTCTTCCGGCGGAGCTGCCGAGCGTCCGTCTCCGCCGTCATAAGCGACCGGCGGTAGATCCATGCGAGGAGCCGCTCGTCCTCGTCGGGCTCCGCGGGTAACCCGCGGCGACGGCGGATAGAGCTCTCCGCCGCGTCGCTCTCCCTTGCCCGTTGCCTCTCGCGGCGGGCAGCTCGCGCTTCTGACTCCGGCGTGCGTGTCCGGGCCGGCGCGGCGGAGGCGGGGACAAGCACCCACCGCTGCCCGCGTGGAGGAGCAGCAGGCGGCGGGGCAAGGGGACGGCATGGGGGAGGCGCGGACTGCGCAGCCCGCGCGGAGCCAAGCGCAGGCCAGGAGGAGCCAGCGCTGGCTTCCTCGTTGCGGCGGCGGGGGAGAGGCGAGGCCGATCCGGAACTGCCACCCGTTTCCACCTTGGACCTCTTGAGGGCAATGCGGAGGGGTAGATCCTCGTCGGAGTCGGAGAAGGAGCGGCTAACGGTGCTTGACGTGGTGGCCGCAGTCACAAGAGTGGTCGGAGTGGATCGAAACGGAGAAATCGGAGGGAAGAAGAAGAGACGAATCGAGAGTGGAGTGAGCTAGGGTTTCCAGATTGGGATATTTGTGGGGACGGAGTGGGGTAGGGGTGGGCCTGCGTGACGTGACGGGCATGCCCCGACGCCCCATATCCACCCCGTATCTAGGCTGAATATGAGCGTGCCGGACAGCCCAGGCGTTTGAGAGCCGTTTGAGACGCCCGACTAAATAAAAAAAACGTGATCTGTCAGTTTCCGAGCGGGCCATTCGGGCGTCTGAGACCGGTATAAAGCGTGGGCTGTAGATGCTCTTACCCCTCGGGGCCTAAACGTGGGCAGCATTTCCATACATGTGGACCTTTTATGTTAGTGCTGAAGGAGAAAGGGCAGCACGATCCGTGTTGAGCTCATCGTGCTCCGGGAAAACGGAGGTACCATGTAGCCCCATCGGTCGACCGTGCGCTTGAAAATATGGTTGACACAGGATGGAGATCATTAAATGGTCCTGCCACGTGCATAAGTTAGCAAGCCCCATCTGGCTTCGTAATTATCCAGTTAATTTTTGTTGGGCGGTACGTCAGGATACGGGAGGAGTACATAGCTTAAAGCAGCACTTTACATGTTACAATGCCCACCGTGAGTACCACACTCCCTCTAGATGTGGCTTTCTCTCTGATTTGATGTTCAGTTGCCAGGGAAGCAATATCGCTGGCGCATGCGGTACATGATAACGCCTAAGGAAGAAGATGGAAAGGTTTATGCTGTACAATAAGCGGTCTAGCAGACCTTCAGCATGCACCGCATGCGCATGCTGTACAATTTGTAGCCGCCTTCTTCCGTAGTCTCATCTTCAGGAGCAACCAATGCGCTGATCTTGTTAGCCTTCGACTGTCGATGCCACCACGACGTCGGACAGCACCAGTCTCCCGCGCTTGCCCATCAAACGGTATCCATCACCTAGACCCTGTTGCACCTTGCTGCCAAGACTCGCAATCGCCATCGTGGATACTGTAGATGGCACACCCCTCCATCTTCGTCACCGCACGAGAAGCATACGGAGATCTGCGCCGAGCCACCAAGCCAAACACTTGCCCGTCCAACCGATGTACAACGCCAAAGACGATGCCCCCATGGGGGTGACGACTCAAGAACCTCACCATCATCCGATCCAAAAAGTCCGAATCTGGGGTTTCGCCCAGGGCATACAGGGAACGCGAATCGCCTCACAATGCCTCCAACGAGGTAACGACACCCGTGGGCGTCGCCGTTGACAGTTCTGGCCGAGGTCGAACCAAGCTTTTGCTGGAAAACTTGTGCCCATCCCCGGCTGGACCCCCTAGATCGACCTCCACGTCATCCATTACGCCCATGGGCGACGTCTACTGCCGGGAAACCGCACAAACGGAGCCGTACCGCCGACCGAAACCGCCGCCCCGCCTGGGTGAGCCATCGACGGTGGAGGGGCTGTCACCGATGCGCCACTGATGTCGGACTACGCACACGTCCAGGACACCCGCGCGAATTTCCACCACAACCGCATCCCGATTTTGCCATGTGGAGCTCCGGCGATAGCGAGGGGGTGGGGCTCGAAGCCCTATATCAGATCGGGGGGGAGGGGGTCGAGGAGAGGGGCGGCCAACATATATACGACATTTTAGTATTTTCAAACGATTGGACATGCTATTCAACTCGGAGACACTTTGTGGCACGAGGGCACCGATCCTTTTTTTTAGATTTTGATTTCCAATCTCTTATATACCACAAGTCCAAATTAATTTCATTTCTTCTGATGAGTGCTTTCAAATAAAATTCATTTTTTTAGAGAAAAGGCATACGCCCGACTTTATAAATAAAAGCCATAAGGCAAGGTAGCAACAACATCACAGATAAGTATCAGACACACCCAAGCCCCAACGCTGGGCAAGACGACGGAGGATAAAGTGAGGTACATGGCTCCCTCGCCAGTACACGGCACGCAGGCCGGAAGAGAAAGATCCAACTAGAGCTAAAGCATCCAGCCCAAAAGAAACAATCAAGCATCTTGCTCTTGTCTACATAACTGAGACGCCGTCGTCCGGATTTTGTCCATCGGCATAGAGAGCGCCTCTTGGTCACTTATTGACTCGTTTTAAAACCTTCGTTGGTATGAGCGAACGATAGAATCGTGAAACTTGATGCGAACGAATGATAAGATCGTAAGTTTTAGAAACTGAAACTTAAAACTTAGTATGCATTAGTATAGGGTCCAATAACTTTACCATTTCTATTTGTCTCAAAAAAAAACTTTACGAAACGTGAGGCAAACGAGCGGTCCAGCACGGTTGAACAGGTGCGTCGCCCCTGCGAGTTTTCCCTATACGAGATGGCAAGTTGGCAACCTACAAATTTTGTACTAGCAAGCAACCGTGCAATCAAAATAGAAAGGTTCATTCTTGATACGCACGACCTTCTTAACTAACCGACGCGTGCAAACAATACCTTTCTAGAGAAGAGATAAGAATGGGTGTAGGAAAACTGAGCTTCGCTCCTTCGCCCGCTCCTCGCTCCGCGCCGCTGGCCACTCCGGCCGCGGCGGCCACACCCCAGCTATAGCGCCTAGCGGCATGGGCGCGCCGCGCTCCCCACGATCTGGATCCAGTTGTGGATCGGTCGGCGGAGGGGGGAACGGGCTTCTCCTCCTGGTCCGTCAGATGCGTCTCCGCCCCTTCAAGATCTTCCTTTTCCGCCGCGTCTGCTGCTCCGGGGCGAATGCTCAAGGGGTGAGGAGGCCGTTAGTGCGTCGGATCTGAGGGCGCATCCATCCCATCGGCTTCAGTCCATCATCGTAGGTCCTGCATCCGGCACAGCGGTCTCTCCTTCGCCCCCACTCCATCGCCTGCAGTCCATCATCGTTGCTCCGTCCCACGCGGATACGCTTTCCTCTTCCGGCATGGACGGTGGGTGGACGAAGGTCTCCTCCAAGAAGAACCGCGGGCGCCGCTCCGATCCGCCGGTCCATAGCGGGCTCCCTCCTCCTCCTCGCCGGGATCACCGGCCCGCGTTCAATGCGGTAGATGGCCGCGAGGCCTTTTTAAGCCGTTTCAGAGGCCGCTGTTTCAGATGCCTCAGCAAGTTCCACCGCCGGAAAGATTGCCGCGATCCTCTCCATTGTATAATCTGCGAGCGCCCTGGTCATTTCGGCGCGAGTGTCCTCAAAATCCAAAGAATGGCCCGGGCGGCCCTGCTGCAGCTAGGCTAGGACCACTCGCCCCGCGCATCCCCATCGCCTCTCGCCTGCTGTTCCTGCCCCTGCCCGCTACTTCCTCGCCGGCTCCCGTCGCCCCTCCCATGGCGGAACTCAGCCTCGCCGATCCGGCACGCCGCCCTTGCACCAGCCACAAGGTCGGCGTCTCCTCGCTGGAGGTGGAGCAGGCGGTCTTCTTCCTCACGCAGCATGCCATCACGCTTCGCGCCTTTGAGGAAGTACCGGCCACGTCGCCCATGGCTGTCGGGCGCGCCCTGGAGGCCCAGCTCTGCGTTCCGCCCCACCAGCTGCGGGTGACGGCGCACTACCCCGAGGACTTCCTTGTTGTCTTCACCCAGCCGGCCCACCACGCCAACGCTGTGCGCCGTGGCACGCTCCGCGTCGACAACGCCAGCTTCACCATTCTGCCGTGGCGCGAAGATGATCATGCCGGCTTCGCCAACTTCAACCTGCACGTACGTTGCGTCATCGAGCATATGCCCATGCAGTACTGGTCCATCGAGGGGGCGCAAGAGGTGCTCGGCGACAAGGTGTGCGTCGACCGTCTCGACAGCCGCCCTCTGGAGCGCGGCCACACCAAGACCTTCGCGTGCTGGGTCTGGGTGCGGGACATGGCGTTCATCCCGATGAGGCACACCTACTGGAAGCTACCCCGTGGCGCGGGGCGCGTCGAGTAGATGGACGGCTTCTCGCCGCCAGATCGCCGGGTGGCTCTTCCTCCGGGCGCGACGCGGTTCGATCTTCTCATCCACGTCGACCGCATTGAAGACTGGTCGCCGCGGTCGCTGCGCTCCTCGGACTCAGCGCCAGAGCGGCTTGCCCTCCTCAGGCTCCGACGATGACGATGCGCTTCCGCGCACCTATCCGGGGACGTGGACCATGCACGTCGAGGATGGCCAGCGCGAAGAGCACCACAAGCGCCAGGCCCGTGCCCCGGTGGCGGACACGGGCTGCCGTGGCATGCCCCGTGGCGGTCCCAGGCGCGACCACGACAACGACGGTGCGGGAAGGAGATCTTGGAAGGACACGCTGCTGGGGCGTGGCCGCAGCCACCATGAGCGGGGCGAGGCTTCCTCTAAGGAACGCCCCGCCCGCAGCCACTCTCCCCCGGCGCGCCACCGCTCGAGCAGCTCCAAGGGCAACAAGCGGCCCGGCGCGCGCCACGGTAGAAAGAGGGGTGGCGCCAGTGTGCAAGGTGCCCCTCCCCTTCCTCCCCCACCCGCCCTGCCCCCCATTCAGGCGCGTGACGACGACATCGAGCAGTTCTTCTCCAACGCAAAGAAGCCAATCACGCCCATGGGCCAGGGCCGCGCTGAGGATGCGGCCATCGATGCAGAGATTGAAGCTATGCTGGCGGCACCCCTCAACTTCGCCGGCAAGGGGAAGGCAGCAGAGGGCGTCACCAAGGAAGCAGCCCCAGACATCTTCGGCCCCACCCTCGCCGGGCCAAACCCGGTGAACCTCAACTGCCGCACGCCCACAGCTGCATCCACGGTGGCGCTGCACCTAGGAGAAGTGACTGAGAAAGTCAGCCATCTGGAGTTAGAAGAACCCGCTGCTGCTCCTCGCCGCCTCTTCGTCAACCCCCCGCCGGCGCTCCTGCCCCTGCCACCTGCCAAATGCAACTCTGCCCCGCTCAAGACACGCGCGACATCAGTGCCACCACCCCGTCAGAGCGCACGTCAGGCGGCGCAGAAGAATACAACCCCGGTGGCCGAGCGCGCCACGCTGAGGCTGGTGAAGGGATTGGGCCTGCTGGGGCCCAAGGAGAAAATGACGGCCAAGGCGGCGGAGGCTCTCATCCGCAGGTTCGACGAGCCCCTCACCGACGACGACATCAGCATCATCGCCAAGCTGACCAGGCTCAACAAGGACGCGCTCCGCGTCGCCGTGGGGATGGCTGGTCCTGACGCTGCTGCCGAGGAGGCCGTCGTGTAGTCATGTTAGGACGACATTGCTGTTTCTGTTACGTCTGTAGTCTCCGACAGCGGCTGCCATTCGGGTGGCTCGAGATAGGCTTAGTTCTTCTCTGTTTCAGTAGTGGTAGGAGGCATGTCTGGCGCCGTCGAGAGCTGGGGCCTATTGGTGGTCGACGACGCCCCCCGACGAGCCCGGATGTGTATCGATCTGCGTTTCTGTTTAGTAATGCAAGTGTTAGCTGTCGGAATGGATGTGGTTGCCGCTGGACCTTGTGTTTGTTCTTGATGGAGATAATGCGTGTGCCCAATGAATAGCACAACACCTGCAATCTTGAGCTGGAATGTACGAGGGCTGAATTCGCCGGCAAAGAGGACTGTTGTGCGCCAAGTCGCTGAAGCGCTGCACGTATCCATCCTCTGCCTTCAGGAAACAAAGCTGGAGGGCTGGCAACAGCCCACCATCAGAGAACTGGGAGGAAACATGTTGGAGGCCTGCGCTGTCCTCCCAGCCATGGGCACTAGAGGAGGAGCCACCATCCTTTGGAACAAGAGGAGCGTTACTTTTGTCTCTCAAGCAGTCGGATGCTTCTCGATCACAGGCAAAGTCACGGTGCTGCACGACGGCTCCTGGTTCTGGCTGACGTCTGTTTATGGTCCAGTGGATGATACGCGCAAAGATGCTTTTCTTGCTGAGCTTGCCCATGCTGCGCCCCCGTCTAGCGAGCCGTGGTTGATCAATGGGGATTTTAACATTATCTATGAAGCTCGTGACAAGAACAACCTCAATCTGAACAGGAGGATTATGGGCATGTTCAGAACAGCTATTGACTGGGCAGGCCTCAGAGAAATTAAGTGCAAAAACAGAAGATTTACATGGTCAAATGAGAGGGAAAACCCGACTTTGGTCAGTATTGACAAAGTGTTCTGCAACCTGGAATGGGAGGCCCTTTTCCCCTCATACATTCTGATGGCAGAATCAACGGCCTGCTCAGATCAGTATCCCTTACTCCTGGCAAACACTGCTGCTCCGCTCAGAAAGCCGGTTTTCCGATTTGAAAACTTCTGGCCAAGTTTCCCGCACTTCCAGGAGACTGTCGCCCGGGCTTGGCAACGGCCGGTCAATCACAGCTGCCCGTTTATCCGCCTAGAGAAGAAGATGAAGAGGACGGCAGCTGATCTGAAAATTTGGGCAAAAATTCAGCGATGCAAGACTCCAGTTCCACCTGGCCTGCCAAGTTATTCTTAGACTTGATATTGCACAAGAAAGCAGAAGATTGTCAGAGAGCGAATTCCTTCTGATAAAGCAACTTAAAATGAGAACACTTGGGCTGGCGGCTGTGGAAAGAGCAAGGAAAAGGCAAGCCTCCAGGATTACTTGGCTCAAAGCCGGAGATGCACGCACAGCCTTTTTCCAAGCAAAGATCAACTCAAGGAGAAGGAAGAACTTCATCCACTCCCTACAGACTGATACAATCACTGCCACTGCCCATGAAGACAAAGCCTCGGCTATCCACAACCATTTCTCTAATCTGTTGGGCAACAAGGAGAATAGAGGAGGAACACTCAATTGGGACGAGCTTGACATGCCAACGTTGCAAAACGAAGGGCTGGACAACCCTTTCTCTGCGCAGGAGGTTTGGGCTGCAATTCAGGCCTCCCCAGCAGAAAAAGCGCCAGGTCCCAATGGATTCTCGGGTACTTTCTACCGATCATGCTGAGCCACGATCAAAGACGATGTTATGGCAGTTTTTGACAGCTTTTATAGGCTGGCTGATGGGAATTTCGCCGAGCTCAACACGGCCATGATCGCTCTTCTCCCAAAAAAGGATGGGGCAACCAGAATTTCCGACTTCAGGCCCATCAGTTTAATACATTCCGTAGCAAAGCTCATCACCAAGGTTTTATCCATGAGATTGGCTACTGTCATTGACCGGATCATCTCTCCTGCGCAAACTGCTTTTCAGAGGAAGAAATGTATACACGACAGCTACCTGTATGTTCAGAATACAGTCCGGGCACTGCATAGAACTAGAACACCGGCCCTCCTACTCAAGCTAGACATTGCCAAAGCTTTTGATAGTGTATCATGGGAGTATTTGATCGAGCTTCTTCAGAAACTAGGCTTCTCGCATCAATGGATAGATTGGATAGTGCTCCTTTTGTCAACTTCATCTTCGGCCTGCCTACTGAACGGTGTCCCAGGCAAAAGCTTTTTGCACATGCGGGGGCTACGGCAGGGCGACCCTCTCTCGCCGCTGCTCTTCATTCTCTGCATCGACTCCCTTCACCGGATGCTGGAGGCCGCTACCAGATCAGGCGCGCTGAGTATCATCCCAGGCGCGGCGGCACGGATGCGCACAAGTCTGTACGCCGACTATGCCATCATCTTCATAAACCCCGCTCGCGCAGAAATAGATAACCTTCTACAACTGCTGCAACTGTTCGGCGATGCGACAGGACTGCGTGTTAATCTGTCAAAATCCTCTATGATCCCCATTAGATGCGACGACATAGATGTTCAGGATATTCTGCAAAACTTCGCTGGCGCAACGGCGGCATTCCCTTTTAGATACCTAGGGCTTCCTGTAACGATAGGGCGCATCAAGCTAGTTCACCTTCAGACCATCCTTGATAGAATTAGAGCGCAGCTTGGGGGGTGGAAAGGGAAGCTCTTGCCGCTGGCAGGCCGCCGCGTTCTCGTACGTTGCGTGCTATCTGCCATGCCAACCTTCGCGCTCACGGCGCTGCGAATACCAAAGAAGTTCATAAAGGAGATCGACAAGTCAAGACGGCGCTTCCTCTGGGCGGGAGACGAAGAAATCTCGGGCGGCAAATGCAAGGTTCGCTGGGCCTCAGTGACCAAGCTGGAGCGACTGGGCGGACTGGGCATCCCTGACCTCAGCCGTTTCGCCCGGGCTCTACGGATGCGCTGGCTATGGCTCTCCTGGAGGCAGCCAACCAGGCCCTGGGTTGGCACCGGGACGCCATGCGACGCTGCTAATCGGGCTCTTTTCGCGGCCTCCACGGTGGTGACCATCGGGAACGGCGCTACCGCGTCTTTCTGGTCTTGCTCCTGGCTGGGAGGGAGGCAACTCTGCTCGGCATACCCCGACTTGTTCGCCTGAGCCATCCGCAAGAACAGAAGCGTAAAGGAGGCCTTGACTGATGATCGGTGGATCCTCGACCTTCGCAACGGCGACTACAACAACGTTCTGCATCAAGTGGTGCAGCTGGCAAGAGAGATCAGGCTAGCTCAAATCACTCTAGATCCGGAGGCCCCGGACACGATCAAATAGAAGCTCAACAGCTCGGGCAACTACTCGACAAGCGGGCGTACAACGCACAATTCGAAGGCAATCAGACATGCAGTTTCAAAACTATCATTTGGAAGATTTGGGCTCCGGGGAAAGTGAAGATGTTCCTCTGGCTTTTGCACCTCGACAGGCTTTGGTGCAACGATCGCCTTCAAAGGAGAGGGTGGACGAATGGTTATTTTTGCCCCATGTGTCTGCGCAACCTGGAGACATCGCCGCACTTGATCTGGGAATGTCCAGTGGCAATGCAGGCCTGGAACACCGCGGCCTCCTGGACGGGGTGCAGCTCTTTAAACCAGCAAGTGTGGAGCAGTGCTGCAACGACAACGGACAAAGTTCAGATGATTGTGGCTTCCGCTGCCCCAGAACACAGGAAGGGCACGAAGACCATGATCGCCCTCATTTCCTGGCAGATCTGGCTGGAAAGAAATGCATGCATTTTCAGGGGCAAACAAGCTGACGCTAGGCACATCATCAAAGCATGCCAGAGCGACATGGAGCAATGGCGACTCGCCGGCGCACGATGCATCCAGCAGCCCTTTGGGGAAGTGACGTGAGATATCTCCATGTCGATTTTTAGCTTAGTTTTAGCTTAGTTTTCCCAGATGGCCTGATCCTTTGGGGCCCGTAGTAACATGGATTGCCTCTTTTTTCCATGATCGCTTGATCAGTTTCTGTAACTTTCTCCCTGCTAAATGAAACGAAAACCAGCTACGCTGGCCACTTTAAAAAAAAAGAATGGGTGTAGGAAGTTGATCTA